>NW_022987705.1:8040711-8290711 GCF_902827165.1 Trematomus bernacchii | reverse complement strand
GAGGTGAGTGTCTGACCTTTTCTGTGTTAAGACCCTTACAAAACTAGACAAGGCAAACCATTTTAGATTCACGATATGGACGTTTGCCTTAATATCTTTACTTTCACGCACTTCCTTAAGTTGTTCTATCCATTTACAAATATGTTTCTATAATTGCAGCCTGTTTCATTCATATTGAAAGTTTCAGAAAAGCTTATTTAAACTGTATAATTTCCTTTTCTCAATCTAGTGCACCATGACGCTGCTCAAAGGACACGCTCGGACACCCACCGTCGCCGGAAGCGTACCACCTTCAGTAAGGCCCAGCTGAGCGAGTTGGAGAGGGCCTTCTCTGTCACACAGTACCCGGACATTAAAATGAAGGAGTCTCTTGCATCCTTAACCGGGCTCCCGGAGTCTAAAATTCAGGTATGACACGAGTTTCACAGACTTCTCATGCGTAATGTTGGATATGCCCCCAGTAGGCCTATGACATAAAAACAGGTGGGAGAAGTACTCCTATCTTGCACTTTAGTAGAATTAGAACTACAAACGTGTAGGAATACTCTGTTACAAGTAAAAGTCCTGAATTTATGTTACTAAAGTCAAATAACAAAAATATTTATCAAAATATACTTAAAGAGCCACAATTAAAAGTACTCCTTAGTCCTTATGCAGATTGGCCTACTTCAGAATTATATATATTAAATGTTTTGATTTTAATTATTGATACATTTTAAGTGTTATCAAAGCTGGTAAACGTGGAGCTGGTCACTTTGTATGCTGCAGGGTAGCTTGTGGATTTATTCCAGGTGTAGGCCTACCTAAAGACTTATTTCGTTTTTTTTTTTAAATATTCTACATCATTATGGTACTTAATACATGTAGTGGAGTAAAAGTACACTATTTATTTCTTAATTGTAGGGTCGCAGTACAAAGTAACAAAACATTGAAAATACTCAAAGCAAAGTGCAACTCCCTCACAATTGTACTTAAGTATATGTACTTTTATTTTACACCACTGCATAACAATAACAACATTTCATTCTCTTCAACAGGTCTGGTTTCAAAATCGACGAGCTCGCTATTTCAAAAGCAAGAAATCCTCCAGAGAGATCCCCAAGCCCTCGTCAGACTTCCTCCACCAGTTCTCCTACACACCTTCTCCCAGTTCACCCTTCCCACAGTTTGCTCCTGCTTTCCCTCATTACCCAAGCCTGCCTTCCCCACCAGGCTACCCTGCTCCCAGTCTACCTCAGTCCACCAGACTCTCCACCATCCAGGGGGTGCCCGCACCTACATCGCCCTTTGTCGCCCACCAAGCTGCACCGTGCTTCCCTCATGGACCGCGAGTTACCCAAGACTACCAAACCCCTGACTTTACCGATTACTGCCCATTGTTCCCACACAGTGGACTCATTGAATGGGATTTGACGGAGGAGTTTGAGGCTTTCCTCGGAGAAGCACAGGTATCCCAGCCTATTGGGAGTCGCTGCGCTGAATTGGGACATCCGGAACCCAGGGAGAGCATGCCGAGCCAGCAGAGCTTCTCCAGCACCGACGTGTCCACAAATGACCTCTCCAGTATGTGCTTTCCGGAGCTGGACAACTTTAATCTGTCGGAATTGGACATTTCTGCTGCAATGATCGATTATATTTTGGGTTGACTTGTGAAATTTGTTGTACATTGAAATAGGCTACGTATTTAAAAAACTAATTGTAAAAATTAGTATTGAGTTTAGAGTATTTATGGTGAGATTGCCCTGAAGAAAGTGTGAATTAAATGTATAGAAATGTTCAGATAACCCTATTTACACATTGTGGATTATTTTATGAGCTTTACGAATAAAACACATGTTATATTTACCCTACTGATATGTGGGTGCTTATTTATAGTGCCTTCTGCCGGGCACGCCCTGACGTGGCGCCGTTGATAGTTAAAGCGCCTGTCTAGTAAACAGGAGATCCTGGATCTGAATCCCAGCGGGGCCTTTTTGATACCGGTGTTCATTAAAAAAAAAAACTAGCAGTAAAACAACACGAGAAAACAAGGAAATGTTTGACTCAAATGCTCACAGCAGTTTCATGTATTGTAGTAACATGGGCTCGCAGTAACATATAAGACACATGCGTCACATTTGAAACCGGAAGTGATTTCCTCCGTGATTATCAGGCATGTATCCAAACAGAGTGATACAAAAATAGTTACAAATTATGTTTTGTGCATTACATACGAAGACAGAAGAACAATTATATTGGCCGACAAATATTCCAAATTTTAAACATTTATTTATTTTATTTAAATTCTCGCCTGCCTTGTGATCTTTAGTCCAGCAGAGGGTGCAACAACTGCATTCACAGGAGAATAAGGTCAACAGCACAGGGTCACAGTCACAGTAAGCCTACAACAATATTTTACTGTTGTAGAGATATTAATGAATACACTGTATAGACCAACAGGGTTCAGAATGTGAATGAACAGTTGTTTGAGAGAGACTTTCACTTGCATTTACCAGTATGACAATTTTTGTTTGAGGGAAATTAATTTGTAGGGTTAAAGTCAGAATGTGGTTATATCTAGCCAGAGAATGCTACAGGTGTGTGTTTGTACAAAAAACAATAATAAAGCACTCACATAACTGGAATCTCAAGTTTATTTAATCATGCAGAATTTCAGCCTAGTTGCTTAAACATAGAGGAGACATCATATGGGTGCATTTAACACTAACTTAATGCCTTAAGAATAAAAAGAACACAAGCTATTATATGTTCACTTAGTAATTACTGTAATTAAGACTTGTCACTAAGGTGTGCTTAAAACACAGAGTGAAATTCTCCTCATTGACTTAGTTGGTCTATCTCTTCTCTGCTCTCGATGCATCAGGTGTCTCTTCACTCTTGCAGCCCAGCCAGTATGTCGCAATGGATCGTGGGTAAGGAGGGCTGGCAGAGTCCACACGTTTTGTCTGCAGATCCACTCTGTAGTATTTATCTGTCATCATAAAAAGAAAAGAAACAACGCAAATCAAGTCGTTAGAGTTAATCTTTTTCATTATTGTAAATGTTTTTACTGGAATTTTAAGCACACCATTTTCTGAAACTGAACTTTCACCTCAAGTATCATACCTCTCTTGAAGAAATAAACATTTTGAACAGGGGTGCTTTTGTCGTCCTGTGTGGTGCTCTCCTCAAAAATATCGCTGACATCGCTGTAGTCAAACAAATCATCTAATCCCCAGAAATCATCAAACAACGCTTGGCGACTCAGCCTTCTTCGCTGTGCACGCTTCTTGCTGGGCCTCCTCCTCCTGCTGCTGCGCCTCCTTGCTGGTGGAGGTGTAGGCATGGGACTGATGTACACTCGTCCCACCATGGCAGCATCTACAGGGGCCCTGATGCCCTGCCAGTCCCTGCTGGTGTAACGAGGGCCTGTGTGAGGACTGCTGACTGTAAGAGGAGGAGATATTGGAGATTTAGAAACAGTTTGATCCCACAGGCTATGAGACGCTTGATCTCTGTAAAGGGCCTTCATAGCCTATAGCATTCATCTGTTTGCTTCTCACAATGTATTTATTACTACAATAAACCTTTCACTGTACAGTATTTCATTTTACATTCTGTTCATGTTTATTTTATTCTTTCTACATATATATATTCTCCTGCATTTACTTGTTCACATAAATAATACTCTGCTACATTTAGCTTATTGTATTTTCTTATTTACTTTATCTGCATGACTTGCACATTGGTCTTGCAACACAATCTTGCACTATTTTATTTCTGCTCTGTTTCTTCTTGCACTATTTTATTGTTTTATGTCTTATATATATTGAAGTTGCATTGTTGGAGGAGCCGAGACTTAAGATAATCATTGCCATATCCACACTGTAGCTACTGTGCATATGACAATAAAGCATTTGAATCTTTGAATGTTTGTGAAACCCAAGGGTTTTCCTTACAGGAGCTTCCAAAGAGCTCCATGAATAAATCCTCCAATGTCTGATCGCAGAAGAGGTCGGTGTATCGTGAGAACAGCACAGACGGAGAGGACCTGCTCATCTGGACGCACTCCTCATGGGAAGGCTGGTGCTTGAACTCATACTGGTAATACTTGTCCCCTAATAAAAGAAAACAACACATTTTGACATGTAGGAAAACATGAGCGTGAAGAATACAATTGAAAGTGTGCAGAATGGTCTTCAGAATCATCCATTTTATTATTTATACCATATTCATTCATTTTCATTACTGATACATCATTCACTTTACGATATTGCAGCTGGTAACTATGAGACTATTTTTAACTTCTATATAGCTGCTTGTATTTTTTTCGTAACTACTGAATGAGAGGACTGCATTCATTCATTGATCATGTATCAACCCATTAACATCTAAACTGGGTAAAATGGGCTTTTAAATACTGAAAAATATCTCACATCCCTTCAGAAATACCTTTGAAAAAGTAGGTTTTCTCCTTGCTACGGTGGCTCGGTGCTGGTATGGCAAATGCAGCATTAACGTCATCTGGTATGGCATCAAAGCCAACTGAAATGTCCCGAGGATAGTCGTCATCCAAGACATCACCGTCAAACCTCCAGTACTTGTTCCCCTGAGGGAGGATAAGTAATAAACACAAAGCAGTTAGAATAATAAAAGGGAACAATATGTTTAAAATGTGTTATGGTTGGCCCTCCATGTCCTTTACCTGATAGAAAGTCAAGTAAAATATCTACCTTGAAGATGTAGGATTTTCCCTGGCAGTTGATGCGTGTGAATGCAGCGTCTATGGGTCCTGACATCCCCCACACATCCTCAATGAGTTTTGGGTACCCAGGAAGAACGGACGTATCATCCAACTCGAAGAAATATTCACCTATGAGTGAAAGTATAGACTTTGAATCAGTCCCATTTAAAAAAGTTATAATATGCAGCATTTTACAAAAAAAAACTATGTATAAACAATTCTTTATCTCCTTCTCTGCTCCGTCTCTCAATGAGGCGGGTCCAGCGTTGTATTCTGTGTTTTTACAGATACCAACAAAGCTACCCACTATAATTAACAAGGATAATCCACAAATTATCAACACTGAATATAAATAAAAAGATCTGCACTGTTTAGTCCATGTCAGGGTACTGACGTCAAGATTTAGGACTGTACAAACTCTTTTGGAGCACCAGATTTACCTCTAAATGCATATATCGACCCATTCTTCAGCTGCAGAAAAGCATCAAAAGGTTCACCGCTGCAGACAGCTGGGTCAGGGTCTACAGGTGGAGTGGGCCCTTGTGTGGTCTGGGGTCCGTGTGTGGTAGGGGGCTGGGGATAGGCAGTGGTGGTTTCTGCGACTGTGTTGAAAGTTGGTGGTAGATCTTTTGGTGTGCTCGCGATCATAGTCGTCGTCACTGTTTCTGTTACTCCATCTGTTTCTTCGAAAGTATCGCCACGAGCAACTGAGGGCAGAACAAACACAAGTTCAGTCACACAGGAAGGACTTTCAGTAGAAATGACATAAGAGAACTTAATCAAAATATAAAAAGTGTATTGTTTATATTGAACTAACCTTTTTTAGGGCAGATATTGTCAAAGTCTCCACAGCAGCTTCCATAGTACACACACATGGAGTCACACTGACATTTTGTCAGCGGGTTGAAGATGCCACAGCGACCAACACAGGACTCTGCAAAAAAGCAGGTTGTTTGTTTACATTTTAAATGACTTGTGTTGATATAGAGAGGAGGAATGACTCAGGTTGAGAAGTAACTCGTTTTAATGTATTTATTAACAGGCAATAGGTATTTTGGACTATGTTTCAGAACAAAGAGGGTTGTGCAAAATTGTTATAATTTAATCTTAAAGGTAAATAGTATGAACAAATGTGGAATTAGGTTTTCGTAAAAACTACAAGTTTTCCTTCTTAAATGTAGTGAAGAAGTATTAAATGCAATACATTTGACATGTATTAACATTCTAGAATTGTAATTCAACATTCTGGAATTGTAATTCAACATTCTGGAATTTGAATTCTACATTCTAGAACTTTAATTGAACATTCTAGTATTGTAGTTCATAAAACTAGAATTTGTATTCAACATTCTAGAACTGTAAATGAACATTCTAGAATTCGAATTAAACATTCTAGAATTTTTATTTCACATTCTAAAACCGTAATTAAACATTCTAGAACTGTAATTCAACATTCTAAAGCTGTAAATGAACATTGTAGAATTGTAATTCAACATTCTAGAATTGTTATAAAACATTTTAGAACTGCAATTGAACATTCTAGAATTGTAGTTCAACATTCTAAAACTGTAAATTAACATTCTAGAATTGTAATTCAACATTCTAGAATTTTAATTCAACATTCTAGAACTGTAAATGAACATTCTAGAATTGTAATTCAACATTATAGAATTTTAATTCAACATTCTAGAACTGTAAATGAACATTCTAGAATTGTAATTCAACATTCTAGAAAGGTAACTCAACATTTATTACTAAAACTAACTCCAGAACTGTAAGTTAACATTCTACAATTGTTTTATCTCATTATTAACTTACCCATGTGGGTAACTTAGCATCAACCAGTGAAAACCAAGTTTATTACTTCAGGTGGCAAATAATATTATTAATAAGACATTTTAGCTTTAAGAACTTTAATTATAAAAGTCAATCTTGAAGATTTACCTTCTGCAGCAAAGGTGGCGTCCAGCAGGAGGACGAGACCCAGTAGAGCCACTGCTGGCTTCATGCCGACTCACAGTAGAAAATATCCCTTCTTTAAATAACAAACAAAAAATGTAAGAAATCAAACTCCGACCACAACTGGGCCCCTTACTCTATTGAACTATTCAGATGAGTTTGAGTGCCCCAATTTGGGGTGCAGCATTGTGTGCAGATGATCAATAGACATTTATCAGAAGCTGTTGACCCCCAGGCGTCTGCTTTCCTGATTGGTCAACCATCGGCTGTGACAATCATTAAACTGTGACGTCTGACCTCTTGTCCCAGAAACATCAGCCCGACATCAGCATGATCTCTTTAGGCCACAGAATATACACACTTACTTTCCAGTTGTGTGGTAAATTCAACACCCAACACCAGTTTATTAAGATAATCCAACTAAATGGATTATTTTTTATTGTAATGAGAGACTGAATGGCTTTTTAGTTAGGAAAAGTGTTGAAATGTAAAACTGTAAACCAGTCAATAAACAACAGAAGTGTGCTGTGAGCATTTTTGAATGAAGACATTTTGACCATTTTGTAACAGTAAAGCCAAGGTCTAATGACACATTAATTACGGTTACATTTATTTGTAGCAGGTTCCTGGTTTCATGCATGATGTCACACTCACTGGCAAGTTTGAATATTACAGCCATCTTTGAAGCTATTTGCAATGCATGTGCTTTTCCTACAATGACTTATCAAATTGTCTGCTGTGAAAAGGTATTTTTGTCTCTTAAAGTCAGTGTATACTGTAAACTAAATGTAACTTCTGGTAAAATGAGGGAATGAGAATGTGAGCTCAAACATTGTGTAACCAGGGTTGTCTTTTTTTCCTCTTATCGATCTGTCATGGAAAAAAACAACCCTAAAGCAAACACAATGCCTTTTTCCAAATGTAGCCTTGATAACGAGAGTTGCTATTCAAAAATACAAGATATATTTCTAATATGTGGAGTGCCTGTTCTTTAAAAAAAAAACTATGACATAGATGATCAGATTCAGCACCATGGAGAGACCTAGAGGCTGAAAATATTAAACACATTGAAGAGATAGTATTACTTCGTCATCAATCAGTTAAACAGTAAAAGATCTTGCTTGATAAAAGGAAACTAACCATCTCTGTCAAAGAGCCTAAAAACGTTGGTATCTTAGCTTTTCTCTACACTTTAATAGAAGCACAGGGAAGTGAGTCAGTGGTGTTTAAAAGAGTATTTGTTTTAGTGGAGTGCAGTGAAAGTGGTGAGTATTAGGGCAGGTGGACTTTGATTTCTCAGTGGTGATTGTATCAGTGAGGGAGGATATTAACATATTGATATCTAATCTAATACAATGTTATAAGATCATTTAAAGGAACACACACATATTGATTATTATTATCTATCTCAAGGAGGTGAGGTGAGGCCTGCACCCTACTTGATTTTATAAATATGATGTCAATATGGTTGAAGATGAGAAGTTTCAATAACAATTAAATTAAATTAAGATTAAGGTAAAGTAATGGATTACACTTTTAAAAAAAATACAGATTTTAAAACTATTTATAAAAATGTTAAAAACCCAATTGAATATAGTGCAAAAAAACGTAACAAACCAGGTTTTGTGGAAACAGGGAACATTTTGTTTCAGTGCAGACACTTCATGAGGAAATGTAATGAGTGATGAATTATTACAACCTGTACCAGAGAAATAAAAGATATAGACATAAATACAAGTTTGTATATCTATTCTCCTTTCATAATTCTTTATATAGCAAGTTATGTAGCAACTTAAAGGTCCACTGTTTATATTTGATTGGCATGCACCTTTAAATGTCAAATATTAATCGAGTCATTGAACGAGTCAGCGGTTTGTGAAGAAAAGGGGACTGGGTTACGATGACCACCAAACCTTTAAGCTCTTTAAAAACATTACAAAAAATGTTTCAAAAATGACTGCTTAAGCCACAGGAAATGACTTCTCGTGTTCAACGAGAAGAAGAAAACACATGCCATGAGTTATAGATTAGAGAGATCCCCATCAATGCAGTGCCATGTATATGTTTTATTGAAATATGTACATGCAACTGTAATAGCTTTCTTTGTACTTTGTAAAACAATTTATTCACTTAACACCAGTCTCGAAATTGTGTTACTTTCCATGATAGGACATAATCACTTGTTTTAATTGTTTTTGTTTTTATGACTTAATTGAGGCTTTTCTCTGACCTTGTCTCACACATGAACTGTAGGATATAAAAGCTCAGAGAGATCACAGTGGTTTCCGGGGGGTTGTGTAAGCTCATTAAATACTACAGGGTTAGGTTTATTATCAGAAAATGGCAAATTTTAAACTTTGATTTTTGTATATATTAAACAAAGAAGATATAAAGTGGCTTGCTGTTTCCAGAGTCTGTGCTAAGCTAAAGGCTATCAGCTGTATCAAACTATTTCTGGTGTGTAACTGTGATGATATTAATGCTCAAACCGTGTAACAGCAGCCCATTGAGAGGAGAGTAATACAACTGGGAAAATGACTCAATAATGACTGTAACACAGCAAGATTGCTAACATGTTAGCCACCATAAGCTAGCAGTCTCATACCAGACTAAGTAACGTTTTGCATTAGCAAAATCCATGTTAGTGGAGTGAATAGTAAATATTTATGGATTATAACTTTTCTTTTTTAAGTTACACAAACCTGCCACTACGTGTCAGACCAACAAAGAGAGACAAACCGTTTTTTCTCTCATTCGAAAGAAACAATAAAGTGCATGACATTTTTCTTAAAGTGATCTTTGTTGATTCCTAGGTTTATCTAAAAGTGAAGCTTTTGTAGAACTTATAGCAGACTCTGGGTTCAAAGTCCAAAGTTCAAGGTTTCTTTAGTTTAAGGCAACTCTATTATGCAGACAGGAGACTCAGTACTTTAGCGTTAAAGAAGGCATCACTTCCATACAGACTCAAAGGACAACAGGAAATGAACACATTCAAATATGCATTAGTACTCCTGAAAAAGAAGAAGTAACATTTATCCTTTTCTTCACAAGGCTACACATCCCTGACATTTGGTAACACTCCACAAATCTGTTCTCCTATAGGTGATAAAACTATCATTCCCCTCATCTGTCAGTCCCTCCACCTCTTTCTTCCAATATTGCCTGCCTCTCTTTCTCAATCGCTTCATCTGCCAATGAGTGTGATCCGTTTGGTGTTGAGTTAATGTTTGATAAGCCGCAAGAGAAATAAAGGGTCTGTTTGCAGGTTTATTAGTCTCATTACCTCAGTGGGTCTCTGTGAGGGACGTATGTGTTTAGCTCAATTTAATAAGTCTTGACCCTGTGGATAGTTCACTCTCCCCTGGTTCAATCATGGGATCTTCCAGGAGAACTATACATATTTGTTTAAGGTGGATGTGGTACCACAGAAACTACATCATCATCGTGGTCCTTCCGCTGGCACTGCTTCCTCTGCCACTCGTCATCCCTACACAGGTAACTTTTTAACTAAGTGAATGGTTTGAATCGGTATTGACTGTCTAGATTGAAAGAACCTCAATTCTTAAACTTTAGTGGGGGGTTTGACTGATAAAAAATGTTTTACACAACTTCTTCCCCTGAATTTATACTTCTCGTACACACTACTATACAGTAACTAGCAATCTGTCTTATGTATCTGTGGCATTAAGCACATGCCACAGATACATGTAAGGTAAGGTTTAACTTAAAACACAAGAAAGCAGGCTATTTGTTCTGTAGTTCATTAATCACTCATCAGGACTCCACTCTAAATAACTGTATGCCAAGAAAGATTAGGGTCAAATTCCTAAAAGGATTAGCAAAAAAACAATGACCTTTTGATAGTGTGCCCCATGTTAACCATTATGTGTTAAATACTGAAACTAAAATAATTCATCAATCAGCATGTTCATGTGCTTGTCTTGATTTATGGACTGTATTCAAGGATCGTTGCTTTATGATGAAGGAGAGACAAAGGTAAAAGTGTGCACAATGAGCAGTTAATGTCAAACCACATTGGACATCAAAGAGCCAATAAAGACAAATCCTACAGAAAAGCTGAAAAGTCAAGAAAAGATGGGATGACGGCATCAGAGAGCAAAACACAAAGGCACTGAGGATCTTCTAGTCTATGGCTAAACCACTGTACTGTGGCTGTAAACATATCTTTATGTTTCTATGTTAGCATTTTTTAGATTTCATATGGTTCCATAATAAACTGCTTTGAAATTATTGATGTAAAATGGCTATAACATATGAAAATAACAAATCAAAATAATAGTAATCATGATTATTATAGTTAAATGTTGATTACTTGTATCCAGTAACGTTCTAAGAAGAAGGGTAATGGTGAATATAATTCAAAACGCCTATTTAATGAAAAAATGACTTTATGTTAAAAGTGTACGTAAGAGTTTTAATAGTAAAGGATATTACAGTATCAAAGTAAGTAAAGCAAACATGCTACTGTTGCAGTGTGCTGCAGCAATGACCTCTCACATGATACCTTGTGTATTAACGTTTTAAAAGCAGCATCTTTCATTAGTAGTGAGGAGCTCAGAGGGTTTCGAACATTGGCAGTGGAAAGTTTTGTGTCGGGTAGTTTTAACGCTCTGTAATTTTACGGAGGACCAATAAAGAACTGTATCGTGAGACAAGAGCATGACAAATTGTCTGTTTTACGATCAACGCTTTCTGCTATCTGCATGTGTAAAGTATTATTACCTTTTAAAGTGAGGCTGCAGATAAGACAGAGGATGATAAACACTGTATGGACTTTATAAGGTTGTGTACATCTCCGTATATGTGTGTGTTTGTTTGTCTTTGTTCAACATCTGTATCCATATCTTACTAATTTTCAGATTGTCTCTTCTGAACACTTTTACCTCCCCACCAATTTCTTCTGACACCAGTGTTGTTGATGTGTTTGCGTGTGTGTGTGTTTACAGGAAGCCAAATGTGGTTATGCGATCATCCTCATGGCTCTGTACTGGTGCACAGAGTGCATGCCTCTGGCCGTGACCGCACTGCTGCCGGTCGTCCTCTTCCCTATGATGGGCATCATGAAGGCTGCAGATGTAAAGTCCTTATTTCATCTTTTGTACTTCATTATATTCCAAGTTCTGACCCCTGTAGGAATATACTGCTGATTATCACTAAAAGGTTCTCAGATACTTCGGAGAAAATGTAGTGTTCAAGGTATTCTTCTATTGCAGTTTATTTGTAAACTATAAATTGAAAGTTGAGTTTGTCACTGTACTAATTTCTATGAGATATAACAAGATATTGCTTGAAAGAAATGTCTCCATTCACAATATCTAGCTATAATAAATACAGTTGGGTTATCTTATCAATTCTGCTATACATGTTTCCCATGACGTTTTTCTTTGAGGTCAATAAAAAGGGTTAGGAGAAGAGATAAGGCATATTTTGTTCTGCCTCTCAAACTGCAGGCAGGCAATGACAAAATAGGAGAGAATAAATTGGACCAACTGTAGGTAATTGTGAAGGTCAGGATCAGCTAAAGAACAGCAAAAGCACACCAGAAGAACAGAAACAAATAGAGTTCAATAAAACAGGAAATTAGCTCTGTCTGAAAGTGTTAACCTTTATTCGATACATTTTTAGAACACTGTGCAGAGACGGCACCGTCATTGTTACATCTGCTGATCCAGTGTCTTTTATAGCTCATAAAACAAATTGGATGATGTACAGGCCAGCATGTTCACAGTTTATTACACCGGTCAAATGATGTACTGTTTGTTTTGCCCATGTTTAAATGCTTGATTCTTTTGATAAAGTGAGTGTCTGTGTGATGTGTTTCAGGTCAGTATTGAGTATCTGAAAGACTCTAACATGCTGTTCATTGGGGGCCTGTTGGTGGCCATCGCTGTGGAGCAATGGAGCCTTCATACCCGCATCGCTCTCCGAGTGTTGCTGCTGGTCGGCGTCCGTCCCGCCCTGTAAGAAAGTTATATAACTCACCTCTGCACCTCACAGCAGACAAAACAAGATGTGACCAAAATGCCAACAATTCCTGCAAGGATCTTTGTGGTTTTTATTCAGAGTGATTTTAGAGGTCAGAAATGCTCAAGTTGTTACACAAATCCTTCATTCAGCAGGTCTCATGATATTATGCGCATCTTCAAGATAATATCTATGAATTCACACGATTAATAATTCCTTAAGAACAAAAAAGCATTAACAGTAAAAACAACAAACATCTAATAATTCTTAACGTCAATTCACTGTAAGAAGACATAACATTGTCATTTTCAGGTTCATACTTTATACTTCATATTTTTGGTTTCTACTGGAACTTGACAGAGAAAGTTGAGCTAAATCTGAACATCTTGTTGAATCCCAAATGTTCTGACCAAGGCAGGAGGAAAACACTCCATGTGCATATGTCCCCTTTTTGAAAACACACGCATCATGACTAGACAAAAACAAACAAAGACGACAGCTCATCCATTTGAAAAGATGTGCAGAATTTATGAAAAACTCAATTACAGAAACAGGTTGCAATAAACAGAAAACAAAACAGATCTACGAAAGATCCTTATTTTACCTTTCACTCTCCTTTCACGCAGGTTGATGATGGGCTTCATGATCGTCTCGTCCTTCCTGTCAATGTGGATCAGTAACTCGGCCACCACGGCCATGATGCTGCCCATCGCCTCGGCCGTGCTGCAGCAGCTGAAGGCCACCGAGACCCAGGCGGACGAGCGGGACTTCCAGGCCGCAGCTCAGGACAACCAGGCGTTTGAGCTTGAGATTAGTAAAAGTAAACAGGAGATGAGTGAAGAGAAACACCCTGACACCAAGGCTCAGCTGGACAATGGACAGTGTAAGTAAAATATGTGTTTCCATTGGATGCTTCAACTCTAATTTCCCCAACTCAACTACTCGTTAAGCAGCTATCCCAATACAGTTGGGAGACTAGCTTAATCCTTTCATAGGATTGTCTGCACTTCCTCAATTGTAAGGAGTAGTGCTGGGTGTAGATTTGACACTTGATTTGAAATGTGGTCCAGTAAAAAGAAGAACATGTTATTGCTATAATGGTATTTTGCTGTTTTCAAATGCTGTGTTTGTGCAGCATGTCCCATGTGCTTTGACTGTTCTCTCTCCACCAATCAGTGGTCTGCACTGTTTCTACATCACCTTTTGGTATCTCATCAGTACTTGTATTAATTATGTAGAGACATTTTTTATCATGAACTCTCAACATAACGTTTGGAGGTGTAAATATAAAATAAATATTAAGTGGCCATTGTCAGTTTTGGATATTGGTTCATAAACAGCACAAAAGAAAGAACATGCATTCGGTTGTACTCTTTGTCATTACACAATCTAAAAAATGATTACAGCTCAATTTTAAAGTAGTTTTTGGTAGCAGTAATCTTGTATTCCTTATTTTTCATTTTGAAAGTGTCTGAAAACATGTGAAATGAACACTTTCCAATAACTTTAACTTACTGAATGTCTCTGGCTCCAGGTGAAAATGGCTTGAGTGCAGAGTCACTGCAGGACTCCAAGAGAAGAGTGATGGATGAGAAGTACACTCTCCTGACCAAAGGGATGAGTCTGAGTGTGTGTTACGCTGCCAGCATCGGAGGAACGGCTACACTCACCGGCACGACCCCTAACATCATCCTTAAGGGTCAAATCGACAAGTAAGGCATTATTAAAAACACAGAGGGATATTATTTCAGCTGTTTATCCCTCTTTTCCTCTTCTCATATCTCTGTCTTCCTCCTCTGAAGGCTCTTCCCTGGGAACGGGGATGTGATCAACTTTGCCAGCTGGTTTGGCTTTGCTTTCCCCAACGCGCTGATCATGCTGGTGCTGGCATACTTCTGGCTTCTGTTTATGTTCCTGGGGTTCAAGTAAGACAACTGTCCTGCTTGCATTTTCGTGGTATTTTGCTATGTAAATGTGTCTTACAATAATAAGGACGTTTTCTTTCCCAATGTATTATTGTTTCGTCAAGACAATTTGTTTTACCGCCTTTATTTTAAGCAGTAAAACTGTCAATTAAGAGTTTTTGAGGTAAAGAAACTGACCAAACTTGGTATCCCATTTAATGACACCACTTTTATAAACGTCAATCCATGGATTGCTCAACCTTAAAGTTGAACCCGATCCCTGAACCTACTGTATGACATACTTATAAATCTTCAAACATTTCTCTGATTTGTTGACGGTATCTTTGTTCTTTCCTCCTCAGCCTGAAGAAGTCATTTGGCTGCGGTGTGAATAACGACAGAGACAAGGAGGCGTACAAGGTGATGAGGCAGGAGTACAAGAAGCTGGGCAGCGTGAGGTTTGCTGAGTGGGCCGTGCTCATCATCTTCGTCCTGCTGGTGGTCCTGTGGTTCAGCCGGGAGCCGGGCTTCATCGACGGCTGGGCAACTGTGCTCTTCAATAAAGGGGGACCGTGAGTATTCCTTTTTCTTTCCTATGTTTTTTGGCATGCTTTTAAACCTTAAATGTGCTAATATCATACATTATTCTTATTGTCAACAAAGATCAGAAAGAAAGTCTGATAAATCATTATTTCTCTGTGTCATACACCTCCATTGTTGTCCAAAAACTATTAAAAACATATAAGCGGGACACGCTGGGTGACGTGTTCCTTTATTATAAAGAACATGGCCACTTATTGGTCGATACTACATACACTTTAGTGCTGCTGTGAATAAAAAGATTAAAATCTCCAGCTGAAAAACATCCCTAACAAATACACCACATACTCTTGATTACTTTAATAGAGTAGCAATAACTAACTTCAGCATCCAGCTGTTTTCAGTAACCATTTTTAGAGAAGTCCGTCTTGAGTGCTACAAACAGGTTGGGTTGGTTGGGAATCGTTTAGAGAGAGACCATCAAGTTGTTGGTTTTGGTCTTTTTACAGAGTTTGTTGACAATATAATTGAATCTTCTCTCTTGCATCCTTTTATTCTTTTAGTTTTATTTAATTTATTCTGACCCCTCTTTATTCCATCAAAGTGTGAAGAAACTCCTTAACCCTGGTACGCCAGTCAAATATTTTGGTCTCTTGATAAAGAAGTTTAGTTAGTTTGAGTGTCGACACACATTTTCAACACAGAAAACATGGCAGCAACATATTTAACCCACAATATTTGAACAATGTTGCCTTGCATCCCTCAGGTTTGTGTCAGATGGAACCGTCGCCATCTTTATGTCGATGCTCTTCTTCATCATCCCCTCCCAGAGGCCTCGGTGTGGAGGCTACGGTACCGACGAAAATGGTAATCCTCTAATGACAAAAATCCCAAATAATGATGTTCCTGTAACTCAATCTTCATCTCATTGGTGCAACTTGTACTTGTAATGATTACACAGTGGATATGTCACTGCTACGTATGACTGTTTGCTTGGTGTTCATCTAACAGGTCAGACGGTGAATAGCCCCCCAACTCTGCTGAGCTGGCAGGTTGTCCACGAGCGAATGCCCTGGAACATCATCCTGCTGCTGGGAGGAGGCTTCGCTCTGGCTGCTGGCAGCGAGGTAAACATTCATGAACACTGGGTTTTCTACTTTTAAGTGGATAGTTCTGATGTTTTTGAGTGTGGTTGTACGAGGTACCTATCCGTACTGACCGAAGATGGCGGTAGGGATATCTGCAGTGCAGACAGTCCTTATGGCACGGAAGTAAAGCATGTGTTTCAGTGGGCAGGGGCAGAAGGTATTTGAGCCTCCTGCAAAAAGGTCCACCTAAAAAAATCATAATCACTTTAAGTGTAAGCTATTTTGGAACGTTTTCACCACTTTATCCAACCTTGCTGTGATTACAATTAGTCATTTTTCCTAACAAATCATGAGTTGCTGGTCTAAAGCTGTAAATATAGCGTACACATAAACTGATATTGATTTCTTTTTGTGGTCATTTATTTATACAGCTAAAATATGTGTTGCTGCCCTTGTCCACAGCAGTGCATGCTTCACTTCCATCCTGGTACTCTGTTTTTACAAACTGCGGATGACCCCAACCCCACATCAAAACCATATCTATCTGTTCAAACTTCCCATTCTTTAATGAGCTTTAAATGTTAGTTTTGATGACTATTACTATTTATTCGGCAAGAAATGATTGCAAATTTTGTAAATGTGAGGAGTTTCAAGTATTTTCTGCTTAAACCATTTGTTTACACACGGCATCTATTGCACGTCTGTCCGTCCTGGGAGAGGGATCCCTCCTCGGTTGCTCTCCTCAAGGTTTCTTCCATTTTTCTCCATTAACTGTGGGGTTTCTTTGGAAGTTTTTTCTTGTCCGATGTGAGGGTCTAAGGACAGAGGGTGTCGTATTGATATTCTCTACAAACTGTAAAGTCCACTGAGACAAATGTAACATTTGTGATATTGGGCTATATAAATAAACATTGATTGATTTACAGGAGTCGGGTCTGTCCAAGTGGCTGGGAGACTGCTTGGCCCCTCTGGAGCAAATACCACCTTTCGCCATCTCGCTGGTGCTCAGCCTGCTGGTGGCCACGTTCACCGAGTGCTCCAGCAACACGGCCACCACCACCCTGTTCCTGCCCATCCTGGCCTCCATGGTAAACAGACGTCCACATGCATACACAGGCGCTAACACACAGCTTCTACATGTATTTAACTCTGCTCTGTTTCTGATAATAGGCCGTAGCTATTAAGATTCACCCGCTGTACGTGATGCTGCCCTGCACCATCGCCGCCTCCCTGGCCTTCATGCTGCCGGTCGCCACCCCCCCCAACGCCATCGCCTTCGCTTTTGGAAAACTCAAAGTCATAGACATGGTGAGATGCATTTACACAATACACAATCTTTGTTGCAAGAATTTTTAATGTGAGCGAAGTTTAGAGGATATTATTTACAAGAAGATAGTGAAATGTTTGAGTCTTTGTTGAGGTAGGAGGAGGATAGTGTTCTTCACATAGACTAAGAAAAACATCTTGGCAGGATAGACCAGATTAAGATTTAAGAAGATATTTTGAGTCTTTGATTTAAGTTTATAGGACTTAAAAAAGTCCTATAAAAGTATAAAAGTCCTTGTAGCGCTAAGGTCCCTAAGAAGGTAAATGTATTGCTGCTTTTTAGATTTTTCAGACCTGTACATACAGCACCCTGGTTTTTAAACTTCTATGTCACTGTCTGTTCCTTTAGGTGAAAGCCGGCTTCATGCTGAACATCATCGGGATTTTATCTGTTAATTTAGGCGTCAACACCTGGGGATATGCCATGTTTGACATGGGAAACATTCCTCATTGGGTCAACATTACAAATAGTAAACCTTGAGTACTGAACAGCTGAAAACAGCAACGTTTTCAAAAGTGTTTCTTTATAATAGTGTAAATTATTGATTCAACGAGAAAAAAGAGAAAAAGCAGCATAAGCTTTGATTATTACAGAAGGAAAGTACAAGAAGAGCAAATCAAAGGTTGTTTACAGTTTATGTGGTAAAGAAAAAAAGGTTTAAAGATTATCTAAAGAAAAATAATATTTAGACCAAGTTTAACCTAACAGTTATGCACCACACACTTTTACACAGGTTTACGACTATAAAACACGACCTTGGTGAAGAGCAAAACGGTGATTGATTTACAAAAAGAGAGATAACAGAGATAAGATTGAAGCTCTATCGACTCTGAGGTCTATTATTAGACAGACTCTCCCCTCTAGTACTTCCTCGTGTCAGGACAAATGAAGTGTTCATTAGGAAAAATAACTGAGGTCACTTGTATTGTACACAGTTCCCTGAATGTGACGTCATATTATTGATCTATTTATCACTCACAAATGATGCAAAGATGCAGTACACTGTGTGTTTGATTGATTCTTTCAAATGTAATTATTCTGAGTGATGTTTACAGACGATATGTAAATGAGATGAATTAATTGTATCAGTAGATTTAACTTATTACTGTAGTTCTTTTGTTGGACCCTAAAGTCTTGGTTTTCTGTTGCACTTTTATTTTTTATCAGTGTTTTTGTCACACTGACTGTATGTGAACAAGCATTAACTGTACATTTCTTAATGTTCTGTGATTATTTGTATTCCTCCAAGGGAAAATAAAATTGGAGATACGCTCTAGATGAACATGGGTGAGCTATTCATCTAAAAGATTAACATTTTGGGACATTTAACCGAGCTGTCATAATGTACCTCTAAAACTTAATAATTAACATGTATGTTGTTTAGTATCTCAGTACAAAAGTACACGTTGAAATGTACTATGCACCAGATTTGTTTCTTGTCTGGGAGCAGAACGTATTGTACAAAACATGTTTGTGTTGGTTTTATTTGCATGACTTTAACAAAGACAACATGCCAAAGCTTTAATTGGCCTAATAATAAGATTTTAAAATAATACAATTAATATAATCAAGGAATCAGCAAAATAGTATCACAAATTGCTGTTATTTTGGTACAGATGAAACAAACGAATATAACAAATTAATGAGTGAGCATCAGAGGTGCTGAAGGGAGCCTATTCCTCAAAATGTGTAACTATTCCTGGCAAAAGTCCAAACGTCCTCGAGCCCTAAGGAAGTTCAAGCGCGGGGAAGCGCACAAATCAAACGTTTTACTTATATTGTGTACAGTGATAGAGATGAAAGGCTGGTTGAAGAATAACACGGAGATAAGAGTCTGCCAACGAGACATGATTCAGGTGAAGGTCAATATCTACTGTGTTCATAGCAGGTAAGTGCAATAAACGGAAAAGTAGAGACAAGGCGTCCCATCAAAGTAACGTGAGTTACCACATTTATTTACCAGAACCGTTTGAATTCTGTAAATTAAAAGCATCCTCATGTGAACTCTATATTATTCACTTCACACCATTATCACAATAACATCAAGACACCGTGATATTTCCAAAAAATCTCATACGCTTTTATTTATTTCACTTTTCCTCATTCATATTGACAATTGAGTCGTCGAAAACTTTACATCCGTCCAAAATAATTGCATGAGTCACAATCAGTCATAAATAAGTTTGCACTACACATCTGTGTTACATTTTTTGACATAACATTCAACATATGACATATCCAGTCAACTCATCTAAACAAGTTTCCAATTTGTTGGCTTGTTTAAAGGTGTGCAAAAAATATATGCTATGAGCAAAGACAATAAATATATACGCCGTACGGCTAACACATGTCACGCATAATCACTAAAGGACAAAGTGAGAAGGAAACAGGAAACAGGTCTGATGCACGTACTACTGATACATGTGTGGAAGATGCAGGTTTTATAAATCTATTTAACCTTTGCAAACTAGATGACCACATTATTAACATCTAGATAATAAAGTTTCACCAGACCAGTAATCATGCTTCAAACTGACAGACATACAAAAGCACAAAAACACACATTAATCCTGACCAAAACAACCCCCAAACTGTTACTAAAGTCTTAAATACACACCTTATCAGAAGCAATATATGTTCCTAGTCCTTAAACATACACACATGTAAAAAATAATTTCTATACATATTTTACTTTACATTATGTGTCTAGAGAAAAGTTGCTTATTTTCTGGTTTATCATGTTACAAAAACATCTTGTCACAGCGATGCCACACCAAGCTGAGAACTCTGTGTGTGTGGCCTTTTTTTTTAGGCTTGACCAAAGGTACATGTGCTTACACACACACACACACACACACACACACACACACACACACACACACACACACACACACACACACACACACACACACACACACACACACACACACACACACACACACACACACACACACACACACACACACACACACAGAGCACAACTGTATGAGCATTTTCTGGATGGTTTTCTCACCGCGGGAGAAAGAGATAACTAAAAGGAGACAGGACTAGTGGACAGACAGGATGTTAACCCCACCAGTGGGCTCTGATCGTCCCTCAGGTCAGTGCGGGTCTCTCGTGTCAGCGTGTCGTCTCTACGTCCCGCCGTTGTACGAGTAATCCGCCTTGTTGTGCATCACCAGCTTATTGTCCACAAAGTAGAAGCTGTCCGACTGCGTCTCGTACGGGTGAAGGACCATCTCTCTGACTGAGAGCAGACACACAAACAACACTGCTGTTAGAGCACTGGTTCCCAACACAGTATTTTCTAATGAACCTGCACGTGACAAACATGTAAGAAGGGGAGCCAAATCAGAAAGGCATGTTGAAGCCAATGTGTTTGACCAAGACAGCCCAACATTATAACTCTTATTTCACAGTTTGTGGGTAGGTAGACTCAAACGTATTTGCACAAGCACTGAGAACCACATTTTTCATGGGTCCATTTTTGCAGGATGGAATTTATTTTGAATTTTTAAAGGAAATGTCCAAACAAATTAACACTGGATTGGCATTATTGATGTTAAATACATTCATGTCCCACAGGAATTGTTGTAATCCCTTTCTGGATATAGCAATCTTTAAATGAGCAGTAACGGTACCGATTCCCCAGATAGTTGATTGGGAAGAAGCATGAGAACCAGTTCCTAACCACATAGAACCAAAATATGTATAGGAGGAGCAAATCGCACAAATGTCTTCAAGTTGAAATGAATGAATCTTTAATAACGAATATAGGATAACGAAAACGTTCATGAATAGTACTCATATCTGCTCTGATGTAGGTAACCTATTGGAAAAGTGTTTATTTTGTATATATTCACTGCAGCTAGGTTTCAATATAAAAAAATAACTAATCCAAAACAGTTTTGAAAAAAGGGATATTCATTCCAATTCATTTATAAATCAAAGAACAACCGAATAGACTTACTTGTGTCCTCAGACAGAGGGGGGAATTCGTAAATGTGTTCGCAGGAGTTCTTGCTGCTCGGCATGCAGAAGCCAAATTCAAAGTCAAAACTCTTGAGCAATTTGTCTCTGAAATAATGTCTCTCGATCATCCTGAAGTTTTCTATTGGCGTGTCTCCGACCATGAACTCAACGCTGGACAGACGGATAGAAAAAAGGCGAGTTAGACAGAACAAGAAACTGAGACAGAGGACAGATCTTTCTAAATAAAGATGAACACACGTTCTCACTTACGTGGCTCCAACTTGCCGCAGTCGGAGAAAAGCGGGCGTGAACTGGTAGCGGACAAATCGGCCGGCGTTTGGGTCCATATCCCTCTTATCCCCTGCTTTGTCTGAATTGAGAGCAGTTGGTGCGGTACAGAAACAAAATGAAATGTAATTCATATTTGGACATGAGCCTTTTCCCACAAACAGGTTGCAACAAATATATCAACACACCCCAGAAAACCATAATAAGTAGAAACATATTAAAAGTGCGAAGTTGATGGATTAGTTTAGTTGATGTGTGAAGGCTGCATGTGAGAGGCTGCTTTGATTATCTGTATTTTGATAGTAAATATAGATTATGTGAAAGAAATCCATAGGTGACTCGCCTGCAGATGGAGGTTTGGTGATTTCAAACAGCACGGTGGAGGTCTCCATGTCTCTGATCTTGAACCTGGTGAAGTCGATGCTGAACACATTTTCGTCTGGGCCGCACAGATAATCTGAAAGAGAGATATAAATATAAAGAATGTACTTAGGTGAGAACTGTGAGTGCTAAACCCCTATACTTGATGGTAACTTGAGCTGATAATGTAGATGATGGACAGTTGGCATTAAAAAACAATGATCTTAAATAATTCTCTGAATATACACTGTTCACACACACAATTAAACAGCTCTGCAGCAATGAACATTATATTCAAAGAATAAGGTGCATTCAATCCAGTTTACTGCAGTTTCTAATCCTCTCCATTTGACAGCCGACTCATGTACTAAAAAGCTCCCTGTGATGATTTCATGTGAATGTTTGACATGCAATTCAATGTTAAACTCATTTAGAGGATTCATTTCCCCACAAATAGGACACAGCAGACACACACACACACACACACACACGCATGCATGCAGTCAGTAAGAAAGCGGAGCGCAAGTTATTTTTATTCCTGTAATCCTTCCTGCCCTCACCAGGCAGTGTCATTGCTTATTAGCGTTCCCCAGCGGAGCAGACACTTCCTGTTTCTGCCTGATCCGATGATGCAGGCCTGCAGGTGTAACTGCAACATCTCCATCATCTCCACTGACACCAGCACACACACACCACTCACACGGAGGAAGGTTACAGTTAAAAATACACTTGGGATAACGTTGTTTCAGGGATTTGAAATTGTGGATCCTGCAGGTCTGAGCAGCCACGAGAGAAAGTCAGTGAATGTGTGCGATCAGATACAATGCCCATCTGCTTTGTTTCTATTGTGATGTTACAATAAAGGCGGTTGTTATCTGGCCACTCAATCACAAACATAGCTGTGGAAAAATAGACTTATATTGGTACAGTGAGGGATCATTTAATCGCTAACGATGGCCAATCAACCCACCAGCTGTTCTTCATGATCCCCTCCGATCTGTGGATCTCGAGCAGTTCTGTTTGCCATAATTTTACCTAAATAGGAAATGTTTTTGCTGAATTGATTAAGTCACTATCTTATGTTACTTACATTCCTACCAACAATAAATACAGTGTTACTGTACTTGAATTCAAAAGCTGATGCAATACACCGGGCAAACTGATGCCCGATTGTGGCTAATCATAGCTACTGCATCAATAGTTTATCACATGTACCTGTAAATCATCACTTCAACAGTGATGGCTCCACTCGATCAATCGCACAAATCAGTGAAATCATTTGTATTCCTATTCAAACAACACACATGCTCATCTCTAGCAGCCCAAAAAAGGAATATTAGTGGATATAATTTAAAAAAATGTGCACCTTAGTAGTAGATTAGTAGTAGTTCACCAGGGTTGCTAAATGTGAAAAGTAAATAAGAAAATGTCAGGACCATTCAAGATGAAAGTGTTTTTATGCATGCACTTTAGATCTGACACCTTTTAAACATCAAATACACTATCAAATGCAGCTTAGTTAAAAAAGATGTCAAATTAAATTGTATTTCTTATTTCAAACTAAATACATTTAAGCACTATCAATGACCCATGTCCAAAATATATCCAAAAACTTTCAAAGCTTTGATTGTTTTCCTAACATTTCAGAACTTTAAGGATTGGTTTCCTGACATTTTTTTATCTCTACATTTTCTTTTTCATGTTTATGTATTCACGCCGGAGCACAGAAACCTAACAATGTCGACTTGAGTTAACTGTTGGAGGTGAATGTTCCTGACAAGAGAGAATCTGATTCGTTGTGACGCTCTGAGGCCTTTGCTCCTCTGTCAGTCTGAATGCTGAGCTCGACTATTCTTTACTCACCAGCTCTGCGTACACCTGAAGATTCAACATCCAGACACACACAGATAACAAACAATCAGCAGCCACATCATTTTAATTACTAACACACTTCATCTGTCAGCATGGACTGGTAGCATAATAGCAATTCTGCATTATTGTGTGTACGTCTGCATGTGTGTAAGCTATACTGAACCAGAGCTCCTTCTCATTTTGATAACAAAGAGCTAATACTTTCCTTTGAGCCTCATAATGAAGTCCCATGAGGACAAGGAATTTGTAATATGATTATTGTTGTGATTAATTGTCCATTTTGTATGTGAGTGCTCTCACTTGGTCTCACAAAATCAGGGTGATTGCAATTGATTTCATGCAGTCTCTTACCTCAGGTTACAAGCACACACTCACACCTAAGGGTTATTTGCTGCTTGAAGCTAACAAAACAACACACAGACTGCAGTTTATCAGTCAGCACTCCCGCTGGGCTGTGATAGTAAACACATCTAGTCAGAACACATCGCAAGCTTTCTCTGAATGTGTGTTTCTGTGTGCGTGTGTGTGTGTTTTTTTTTAAGGACAGACCAAAAGACAGCCCTTGTGAATTCAAAGTGTGCAGTGAAGTGTTTGTCTTGTCTCCTCAGTCAGAGCTAAAGATGTTACACAATGAGATAACTATCAACAAACAAAACTGAGCTGCGAGTGCTAGATATACTCAAATGCTACTGGAAAAACAAAGTATGCCTGCAAACCACTTCCTTAAACTTCAACTTCAGCCTGTTTTAACTACATCCAGCAATGACTTTACATCCTCATTGCTGGACTAAAGTATCAACCTCCACTTACAATATTCTACCTGGCACTTATTATGGCATCTTACTGTACATGTGCACGTCAAGCCTGTCTGCACACACGAATGGCAGGGAAACAACACATATGCTGCTTAGTAAGGTTTTAGGTGTGTTTTTAAACAAATGGTTTAAAGGTGGCCTTCAATGATTCTGATATTGGTTATTGGGCTACACCAGTCTATACAACTTTAATGTGTGCTAGAAGTTTGTAAAGACCATATTGTGAAACAGTCAGGAAACATAGCAAGCTTACTGCTGACTGCAATGTTTCTAGAACCACACAATCATTTTTGCTTTTCAATATCTCCGCTTTAATCAGATGGCAGGTGTTCATGCCATAATGGAAAAAAACTGATTATTGACTCGCAGTTAAACACAGTGTACCATGTGACCTAGATTCAGCCAAAATAAACAGCTCGGAGCCTGTTTTAGCATTCACCCAGATAACGCTGGGACAGCACAGATCTCAGAAACTTTGAGGGTTTTAAAATCACTAGCATATGAAACCATATTAAATGCTTAAAAGCAAACTTGCTGGCAAAAATGCATTCATAATCTAGTTTAGTCTGTCTAACTTGTGCTGCAATTTGGTGGATCCATACTCATTGGAGGTCTTAGAAAGTTACTAGATTTCACCTCCTGCAAGCAGGATCACACTTTTTATTTAAACCTGATTGTTAGCAATTGCAAGAGCGATGCTGTGATTTTAAAGTGATTTATGCAATTTAAAATGTTATGCTGTGGGTTTTTAGGCCTAATTTCAGACAGTTTTCAGTCAGTTTAAAATGAATAGGCTCACTGTCTTATCAAAATGTCAAACAAAAAATGTGATATAAGGTTAAAAAAAGAGTTGCATTGTGAGAAAAAAACTTATGAAACTTTCCAACTTATATGGAGATGAATAGGTGTCCTCCTTATATAACTATTTAGCGTTATTGACACAAGCCAACACAAGATCTAAAAAACAGGTAAAATTCACAAAGTTGAAACAAGTAATTTGATAAAGAGAATGGTAAACAACAGTCATACAAGCAAGTAAGAGATTCATGGTAAGAAGCCTTGAATGTAGCTGAGGGTTGTTATGGTTGTTATGTGTTCACTGACCTGATTATCAGATCCACATAAGAACATAAGTTTGGATCAGACGAGTAAACTGAGCAGAAAGCTGTTCTATCTTTGCAAATCTTACTCAATCTCAGCAGCTTGCTTTGATTAACAGATGGATGGAGCAGAACATGATTGTTGGCTACTTTGAAAGTCACTTTGCTTTACACAAAGTGAAGTTTCTCTAGTGAGACTTCTGCTCTCGAAGCAGCTTCAAACAGCAGGGCTTTCTTAAACTCAGGACTGTTGTCAAGCCTGGCTGTACTGAGTTTCTTCAGTTTTTGTCACTTTGAGCCACATGAGAATGTGCAGCAGCAGTAACAAACTGAGATAAACGAGTCACAAAACAACAGAGGAGCTTCAGTGTTTTCAAGCTGTTTCTTGCTCTGTTTGAGCGACACAAACACTGTCAAGCAAGCATGTGCATGTGTGTATTTACAGTCCATTTTAGTCCATGTAATCTACAGAGTAATAGCAAATTGAGTAGAGGAGAAGATATAAAGGAAGGACAGAAGAGGGAGAGGTGTGTGGGAGATGCACACTTGTCTCGCTGTAACCACGGGGACATGCTTCACGTTGCTGTCGTGATTCAAGCGTGCATCCACGTTGCTGTGGTGACATGGCTCCTCTTGACAGCAGCAATGACGCCGCCAGACAGGAAAGGAAGAGTTTCTAAGACCATAATAAGATCCAGCGTGGGAGACACAGTCATTATGGTGTTACCTCCGCTGTGCAGCAAACACAAACATAGATTCTTGCACATGTGTTCTGTACAGGTGTGTGTAGAAATACAGCTGAAGCTACCAGACATTACAGCTACCGTTAGAAAAAGAGGAGAGGAACAAGCTGAGCCAAAAGATGTTCCCAGCTCTTCCTCTGCTCAGTAAACTGTGATTATGCTGAACTGGATGAGCAAAGTCTCGTTCCTCATCCCTACGTAAACCTACTGTGTTATCTTGTGCTGCGTGAAAGAGTTACACAAAATAGGAAATAGATTACATGATGTAGAAATCCGTTTGTAAGAAAATAACTTTTTCACAGAACCATGTGACAGTGTCAAAACTCTTCACATCATTTGGTTAGTCCAATTAAAATGACAGTTAATGTCAGTACAGACTCCACAAGAATCCAACAGATTGAGGGCCACTCCTTTTTTTAATGGTTTTAAGGATTAGCTGACAAGATGTTTTTAAGAGGTGAATTTAAGAAGTGCATCCTGGCCACTCTGATTTCAAATTGCAAATAATAGCATATTCAATTTTAAAATCCTGTTGTGTGTGGGGAAACGTGAGAAGTGCTAAAAAGGATAACCCCGTGTTGTTGTGCAGGGTCTTTCATATTGATTTATATCTTAAATACAGTTGAGAATTGGAAATTAAGTCTGTATAAGAAAAATATATTCATATTGGCATTAAATAAACGTGCTGAATTTACGTTTGCCGGTTTAGTTAGCTGGACACTGGCCTATTTATTAATTTAATTGGTATTGCTTTCATGGTGGTTGCATATAATTTACTTATTGGCATCTACATAATATAATTAAAGTTTATCTAAACTTGACTCAGTTTGGCTGTAATTGTTGATGAAGATTAGGTAAAAATATACTATTTTTGAGTAAAGAGGGACATGAACTCATAACACCTGCATGTTATCACACTAAGTATGTTTTGAATCGGTCCCTGTAACCGTGTTATGCAAGTCGGGTATTATACTGGCCTTTAAATAGTCGAATGCCCTGCTGGCCACCTGTTAGCTAACGGCTGGTTTAAGACCTGAAGTGGAGATGGATGTTGGAGATGGATGTTCTTGTGCACATAACAGCTCCCCAGCCGCTATAGCATCCTGTTATTCTCTATAAGAGGCTTGTTGAGATTGAGAGCTGTGACATAATTAAAAATAAAACATTACATAATCAGCACCTTTTACATTATGACATGATGAATATGCAATTAAATTAGCAATTTGAAGCTTTTAGCCACACTCAGTATGGTAATCAGAATGTCTCAAGTGGCAGAGAAGGCCCTTAGCTATGAAAACACGTATAAGATTAGTTTGTTTATCAGCGAATAAGCAGCTCTACTTGTGATTAAAAAAAGTGTATACACATTGTTTTGTTAGTAGTTAATCTTCTGATTAACATCTTACAAAACAAATGATAATCTTCTGAAAAATGGCACAATGTTAGACCTTAAACTTCTTTACAACACAATACAATTTTCTCCATTTTGACCCACAAGAGAATATTACTAATCACATGATTTAATTAAAATATCTGTTAAAATAAAACAATAATATTACTAATACAAATTAAAGAGGTTGTTTTTCAGCAACTAATAGTTTTACTCTAACTACACTAAGTACATGTTACTGATTTTGGATGCAAGACTTTCACCTATAAGCTAATAGGGTGTTTTGACACTGCCTAATTAAATAATGGACCTTATCACTTTTTTTATTCAAGTAAATGCTTCTTCTACTACTGATACAGTACCACTTTTGCTCTCTTGTTGGTGAATGCCCATAAAACATTCCTCATAAGCTTATTTAAAATCCAAAGCTCTTGTAAATGACTACAAAATGCAACTGAAAACTTCAGCTAGAACATTTTGACAACAGTTGTGCACACAAACCTGACACCTGGATGTTTTAAATGGACACCAAGTACAAAACCGTGACGCTTTGAGGCCCTTTAACTTCATCAGATGCAATCCATTCCTTACCATTACACTCATTCAGGAACAATTACAATTCAAGCAGCATAGGCATACCAGTTAACAAGTGTGTGGGAAAACTAAAGTGGTCTTCAGGTAAGGTAAAAACATGAAAGGACTCCTCTAGAGCTAGATCCTGGTTGTGTTGCAACATGGCCAACTCCAAGAAAGAGGAACAACTCCCTATAGATATCAAGTAATCATTTCAAGATAACAAAAAACACATATATTCTTAGTTTCGATTGATAAATACACTTATGAAAACATATTGTAATCAATTTCTGCAAAGACGTCCGTCGAAATACAACCAACTGGCTCTTCAAGAGATGTAAGTAAGTCATGGGTTTCTTGAAAGGCGCTATAAAATCCAAGTCATTATTATTATTATTATTATTATTATTATTATGCATGCTCCACTGTCATCTGCATTTGGGTTGACTGATTGCACTTCAAACTGCACACATGGTGGTTTAAAGCCCCCCTCACCCACCTTCATGATTGTGTGCTAATCTCAACCTCGACACAACACAGGTAACAGGTCACAGTGCTGCTGAGATGAACCCAGAGGAGGTTTAAATCACATATGCAGCAACATTACCCAGAGAGGGGGCTCCACAGTGATTCATCACCATGTGTTTGAATGGGGCCGCCGTAGATTACATAAATAAGTGGGAAAAGTATGACGTGATACATGACTCATAAAGGAGCAGCTTTGCCCTTCTTAGTGTCACCCAAACACCGACAGTGAACTTACTCTCTGTGATCTTCTGCAAGCCCAGAACATCCTCCGGGGTGATCACCGGGCTGCCGTGCAGGTCCTCCTCGATGGTCAGCGGGACCACCTCGGTGGAGTTGCAGCCTTTTTTAACCCTCATCGCTTGCTTCGGGCTGCCGTTACCGCTGCTTGCTGTGCCTCCGGTGTCTCTGCCCCGATTGTTACCGACAGGCTTCTTAGCTGTTGCCGGGTCCTGGCTGTTGCCTCTGCTGGTACAAGAATAGCTCATTCTCCGCTCCTCCTCCCCCTGACTAACCCAGGGCTTCCAAGACACTAAACAGTTGCCTCCCCTCTCTCCCTCCCTCGCCGAATGATGCACACTTGCTGTATGTTATCCGGTGCTTAATTCAAATCCGCTTCGTCTTCATGAGCCTGCAGTCTGTGTCTGAGCATGCAGAGCGATGCAGGTTGTCTGAGCGCAGTGTTTGGTGAGGAGAGCGCGGGGACCTCTGCTGCTTTTTTGGCGCAGCTGCTCTCCAAGGCGCTGTTTCTCTTGTAGGGGAGCTGGAAGTATCAGGGAAATAATCTGCTGTTTGAAATTGAAAAAGAGGCGGCAGATGGTCGTTGCTGTCAAGGAGGGAGGGGGGATGCTGCTGCGCGCAATCTGCGCTTCAACCGACAAAATGCGCGCATCAAACATGCAGATGAGAAATGGGCGATTAATGAGAAAGTGTCATTTTGAATTAATCGGCCCTTTTGCCATCTGAATTGTTTAAATCCATAAACACAGCGAAAAGTTCATTCAAACATGAGCATTAAGTCGTTAAACAAACACAGACGTAGGTTTATAAGGTAAAGTCACATTGACTACGAAACAACGCTTTCCGAGCTGAATGATGTAGGCCTATCAAGTGAGTCTCATTTCTAGAAAACCTCAAGGGACTGGGAAGACTGATGTGCGAACAGAAAACCAACTGACAAATGTTTGAACACAGAAAAACACACATAAGGTCAACCGGGTGTAACATTTTGATTGGATAATTGGTTAAAGGATTTCAAATCAATTGGATAATGGGTCCGAGCATGCGATCCCAAAGCAATGTCAAAGTGCCACACCCCCTGGATGATAATCACACCAGAAACAAAAGAAAACAGTTGTGTGTAACAAAAAAGTAAAGGTGGAATCAGGCCTACAAAGAGTACAAGTAGGCTTATTGCATACATCACGTGAAATAAACTTGAAAAAAAAGGTTAAACCTGGCTTAAGACTGTGAATCCAAAAGGCCAGTCTCTGCAGAGTACATTGAAAATATCACCACCTCTAGGAGGCAGAGGGTACTGTTTTCTAGTTCCTATAGGATTGAATGCAAGACTGTTGCTTGTAATGGAGTATTTTTACTCTAATGTGTTGGCAGCACTGATTGTAATACAACTAGCCCCCTAAAGGTCTACCTGCAGCCTCATCAACCAAATATTATAAAATACATTGATACATTCAGCTCTGCATTTCCTCTAGATGTATAGATATGTTCTCTGTATAACTACTGCGGTGTAAATAAAATACGTCAGACCGTTGTAACCCATTGGTAGGAGCTGAAGAGAGAGCAGAATGGAAACAACTGAGGGGAGGTTTTAATCCTATTTATGTCTCTCTCTCCGTCTTTCCTGATGCATGTAAAGTCTCTGCATGACTCACGGGAGATCTCAGTCACACATGACTATCCATCACAGTTCTGCAGTGGCCCTGTGTGTGAGGATAACAATAACCAAGCAACTGTAGCTGCAACAGCAGCCACACCAGCTAAGCCCCTGTTACAGTAAGACAAAGAGTGGCCTATATATTAAGATTATAAGGAGATTTCAGGTCTGTGAGTACGTCCAGGAAGTCCTTTTCCAGCTGCATTAATGCTTCACATATGGCTCTGCACTGACTATATGTAATGATGTTTTTTAGTATAATACTGTAAGTTAGGCCTACTATATAAACAATATATATATTGTAAAAAAAAAGGCAAGTAGTAACAGCAGTTTAACTAGTTTGGAGTTCACATGAGTGAATTACATGACATTGTTAAGGCCCTAACCTTTACGGTGTTGTGTGGATGTACTGTGGGTATTAGACAGGGTTATTGACCGCTAACTGGTATTTATCTCTTGCAAACCGCAGATGTTTACCATAATATTGTAGGCTGTACCCTGATTGGCCAATAGGAGAAATGCACAAAGCTGCTCTCAATCGAGCCAGTCCCCACTGATCTGAATTAACCTCAATCCAATCCAAGAAAAAAAATGACAACAATTACTAAAGATGAGGTTGCTGCCGCAGGTTGGTCTGTGAACGTATAAGAAAGTGAGGTGTTGTTATGTTCATTGAGAGTCACTTTCACTGTGGGCTCTTCACATCGGCCTGCTGAGTTTGCTAGTCCCTTTGTCACGTCTGAGCTGCTGCTGCTATCATCAGCAGAAACACACACACACACACACACACACACACACACACACACACACACACACACACACACACACACACACACACACACACACACACACACACACACACACACACACACAATCTGAGCTGAATACATCTATATTGATAAGAAACATGTTATATTCAAAATATTCATCTTATTATTTCTATACATTCTACTCTCTGGTACACAGGGAATTACATGGATACACACACACACACACACACACACACACACACACACACACACACACACACACACACACACACACATACACACACACACACGCACACACATGCACAGACAGAGAGTCTGGCTAATGTGCTGACCTATGTAAGCCATTCCTAAATGTGTATTGTGCAGTGCTTTCTGTTTGTTCGCTCTTTGCTTTCTTATTTTACACAATTAATTATTGCTGTATTTTCGCTGTGACCAATTAAAGAGTTGGATTCAATATCCAACACAGCCACTGTCCTTCTGTTTTAAATCCAATGTACATGTCATTGATCCTGTTTTTCCAGCCATCAAGAAACTTGGTATTGTGTTTCAGGAAATCAGATTACGGTTGAAAGGCATTTTTTAAATGAGTCAACACAGTGTAGACACACAATTGATCTGAGTCCTTTCACAAACATTAATAATAAAAAATCACGCACAGCCAAGCAGACTTGATGTGTTTTAGGTATGATGGACATCCTTTAAATATGTTAAAAAAACACATACTACAGACTTAAACAAACATAAGGTATGTGAAGAAATAAATTAAACGGGATAGAATAAAAATACATTTTCAAATGGTCTACTACTAGACAGATCAATACACATGTCTGTAGTGATGTACTGTTTGTTAGACACACCTTTCTTTTGATCTACATGTTTACATGGGTATGAGTTGGAAGATTTACATTTTTGTAATTCTTACAGAGTAAGAGGAGCACTGAGAAAAACACACTCCACACTATTACGTCATACAACACACATTTTATTACACGTGAAGGAAAGCTAATATTTAAGTTATAATATTTTAAGCACAGATTTTTTATTTTTTATAATTCCTTATTATAAACATGAGCAAGTGTAAAACATGTGATTGGTTAAATTCATGTATTAACTCAAATATATGAATCAAGCGCTTTGAGCATCAGGAAAAGCGCTATATAAATAACATGTATTGTTATTATTACTAATATCACAACTAGGGTTATTTCATTTTATTTTATTAATCTGAATATCCCAATAAAACATGAATCCTAAAAAAAAAAAGATTGGATGAACAAAAAAATCATAAAGAAACACAAACAGTTGTATCTCTGGACTTTCAAACTGGTGGAGAAAGCTACCTGTTTTTTTGCCAGCATATAGATTTACCACCATGCAGTATAGACGTGTGTCCTCTTTGTGTTTGCATGAATCACGGTGTGTCTGTGCGTTAACCCCTCTGTGGCTCAAACAACAAAACAATGGAGTCCAAAGCAAAGTGCTGACATGAGTCCAGCGTGCCTCGCCCCCCCGGCCCCCGTCACCCATGGGTGTATATAAACTCCCACACACACCTTCTCGGCAGATCGTTCAGTGGAACTCTACGAAACACAGTTCACCAGTTTGGGTAGGTCAAACCAGTTAACAATACAGCACAGTTTCCCAATCTATGGAAGTGATGTAAGGCTCTCTAATGCAATATATCAGCAGCTAGTCTTAAATAGCTACAGTGAAGACAGAGTGACTTGTTTTTAATCTTTACTGCAAATAATGGAGTCATATTTTAAAACAAATCAAAGACAGAAAATAGGAGCTTTATGCTGTTGTGAGAAACAAGCCTTAGAGAAAGCTAAAGTGCCGCCCAGTGCAGCATACAGGATGAAACAAAAGTTGTTATTCATTATACAGGTTGGTTTTTTACTTCTGTCCGAGGGTCTTACTTACTTTGAATTTCTCCACAGATACTACTGAAAAACTAGACAAAATGGCTCAGATTAACCCCATGCCCATGGGCCCTTGGAAGGTAAGCACACGCCCAACACTACATTACCCATCAGCATTAGGCACTTTTAATTGTTATGCCATTTTTGGGCAACTGTAGACTAACTTGGGCATTTTGTCGTGTTTTTTTAGATCACCGTGTACGATCAGGAGTACTTCCAGGGAAGGCGTATGGAGTTCACCGCCTGCTGCCAGAACATCATGGAGTGTGGTATGGAGAACATCCGCTCCCTGAAGGTCGAGTGTGGCGCGTAAGTTCTCAGATAACCTCACTTTTTGAAATCCTCAACAACAAAAAAGGAGCAACTTTATTTCTGAAAGTGTGCTGATTTTCTATTTCTTTTATGGTTTCCTGACTTTTTTTCATTCTCTGCTTGCAGCTGGGTGGGCTACGAGCACTCCAGCTTCTGCGGCCAGCAGTTCGTCCTGGAGAAGGGAGACTACCCTCGCTTCGAGGCCTACAGTGGCAGCAACTCCTACCGCATTGAGAGGATGATCTCCTTCAGGCCCATCTGCTGTGCTGTATGTTTAACACTCAACCGAGTTACAACCCTTTAAGCTTATTTTAGGCTGAGCTACATCTCAAATTGTGCTGAACCTATTTCCTTCTCCTTTGTACAGAACCACAAGGAGTCCCGCATGACCATCTTCGAGAAGGAGAACATGAGCGGTCGTCAGTTCGAGCTGTGCGATGACTACCCCTCTCTGCAGGCCATGGGATGGATGAACAACGAGGTTCAATCCATGCAAATCCAGGGTGGAGCGTAAGTCCATCTTCCTGATCCTTGATTTGAAGCTTTACACACCTTCAGTTAGTCCTGAGCAACAAAACGCACTCTGACTGGAAATACTGTACACACATTTGCTATAGGAACTTTTACCTACTTACATAACATAACTTTATGTTGCATTTAATAAGCATGCTCTTGTTTTTTCCTGCAGTTTTGTGTGCTACCAGTTCCCTGGCTACCGTGGCTACCAGTACATCATGGAGTGCGACTGCCGCGGAGGAGAGTACAAGTGTTACCGTGAGTTTGGCTCCCACTCCCAGACTCCCCAGATTCAGTCCATCAGGAGGATCCAGCACTGAGAAGGGAACATTTCCATCAGACTTCCTCATCTTCTCCTACTCTTCCTCTTCTCCTTCCTCCTGCACTTCCATCCTCCCTTCTCTTACTTTTCTCCCCCAACCTCCATCTCCCTGGCCCCGTCGGTCCGGCTAGTCAAAGCAGGATCCCTGGCTGGACTTCAGGTGCTTACTGGTGTCAGTTGTTCACAGCACTTTTGCATTTTTTAAAGAAACATCAACGGAAAGATGTAAGAAAGACAGAAAACAGGAATGACAGAATTGATTGAATAGGCTGAATCAGTTTGAAAGAGATGCAACATCTGCCGAGGTTGGCTGCAGAACGGTGAAAACACCTCAACGTTTTTGCTTTTTTTCATCTCCACCATTGATCGCATCATCATCATCTTCATCGTCATTGTTTTCTACATCAACATGATCACCAGTCTTGCTGTTACTGTGATTTCCATGACTGCCTATGTTCAAGACGGTGAATAAAGAGAATAAGCAAAGAAACAGAGAGATTCACAATACGACTGATGTACTTTAATCATCTGTGTCTTGTCTTTATATAGTGTCACTTTGACCACTGGTGAGCAGCAAAGCTCAAATTACAACCAACAACTGGCGAAACTTAAACTTAATAAGTAAATCCCATTTACAAATTGTTGAAATATGGTTAAGAATTCATTTCTTTAGACCTCACTGATCTGTCAGAAGGTTGTTTAAATGCAAGAAACTTAAATACAATTGGTCTTGGTGTCAAATATCCAAAATGACCAAATATGTCTGACAACATTTTGGGGAAATGTCCATAAAATGACAATAAAGAAATATGGTGTCTTGGGATAGACTTCTTAAATACAAATCATATTGCTTCAACAAAGCGCTGGGATAAGTTAATACAGAATATAGAATACAAACAAAATACATTAAAAGGTTACATTTTCACAAACGACATACATTTAACGAAAATAACAAAATAATACATTATTACAGTTGAAATTGGGAGCTCAAGGGTCAGAAGCATCGCCCCAGAACTATAGGCGAATAAACTAAGATTGACAGAAACCAAGACTAAGGATATAATAATAATGAATTATTAAACAAATAATTCATTCATTAATTTATTTTTATAATCTATCACATAAATGTAGTGGAATTAACTGCACAATCTTTTCCTCTGAGATGTAGTGGAGTAGAACAAGTTTACAAGACAATAAAGTGGTAAAGAACAAGTAATTCAAAATGAAGCTACTTAAATAGCCTGGATATATAAAGCTTAAAAACTGCACAAAAGCCCTGTTGAGTATAGTTGCATAAGCAATTTAATTAAATCATCAGCCGTTCTGCCATTTCAGTTTTGCTGACTTTAATTGATTTAAGTGCATTTTACTGATAATATTGAAGTTCTGTTATGACTTTGAAATCTGAATCCATTACTTGTAATGGGAGGTTTTATTTTGGTAGCCTACTTGTACTAGCCCACGTTAGTAGATGAACAGTCATCGATATGGAGCTACATCAGGGAAAACAACCGTTTTGTTGTCCAGAGATGAGTGTATTTCAATTATTAAGCAATGAGGCTATTAGGCCTCTCTGGTGTTGTGTTTCACATTTTGACCCTCGGGATGATATAATGATGAGAGATATTGATTTGGTTCAGTAAATGGTTCACTTGCAGCCGGAATCCAGCAGAGGACGCTGTGGCTCAAATTATAATTTGCGACACTTGGTTCATCTTGGCGGCTGATGATGACATGTCAACAAACATGGCGACCAGCAGCAACTACTGGGAAGGTACATTGTGTTTCAGCATCTAATTTATAAAAACTGTGCAAATTTACATCTGTTATTATTTGACCGAGTAAGGTCAGACACATTTAACATGTTCCATGAGACGTTAAGATAATAAACGTTGTATTCTTGCCGAAAAGGAATATCTTCAGCTGTTTTAGCCTAACGTCAACCTGTTAGCTTGTTTGCGTCGAACTTTAACAGTTTACGTTATTAAGCTCTGTAAATTGCTTTTTTTACTCGATACGTTTAATGCAATAATTGCATTGTTAGCTTTGTTGATACTGTCCCCTTTTTGGTTTGTAGTATTAAAGAGCTTGATTACAAATTAATTTATAGTGATAAAAACATCTCTTCAAGTCTTTAACAGTAAAGTGCTGTTTTAAATGTAGCTACTCCTTTGGTGCTTACATTTTACACAGGTTTGTTTAACTCACCTTGGCTGATTGACCCTTTGCTACCACTTTGCAGACAAAAAGAAACAAGTTGCTAACATTTTTAAAAACAACTTAATTCAAAGTTTTCTCAAGTATCGTCAGCAGTAAAAACAAAGAGTTTGAATTATGCATTGTTTTCTTTGTACTTCTTAATCCCATTTGTACCTAAAGACTATACAACCATGAAGACAAATACCACATAATTTGTTCTGATGGGTCTAAAGTTTTGAAATTTGTTGCAGACATACTTTGTGTCTTACAGTACAACTTAAAACTATTAAGAAAAACGCAACCATTAAGTGTTTTCTTTTTTAAATGTCTTGGTTGCAAATGTTATATTTGTATTGTAGTGTATTGTATAATGCCTCTTATCTTGTCCACTTCCTATTGCCAATCTTTCTATTTTTAAATAGAAACTTTTGGTCAGTAATGAAATGTCTTATTCCATCAAAAGATGTTTTTCTTGAGTGTTTTTTCTGTTTTTTCACCCAGATTTGCGTAAACAGGCCAGACAGCTGGAGAATGAGCTGGATCTCAAGCTGGTGTCCTTCAGTAAACTCTGCACCAGCTACAGCAGCAGCAGCAGCAAGGACCAGAGGACGAGAGACAGCAGGTCGACTGACAAAACTCATTTTACGTTAGCAACGTGAATGTACTCTTTACTAAGCTTGGATATAGAAATTAATAGATTTTTAAGCACTTGCCTAAAATTTAACTGAGTTTTTTTTTTTATAGTTTGTATGACAGAATGTTTTTATTTTACTTGAACTAGTACTTTATCCTTTCTTTTTTTTCCTTAAATCAGGACTGATTCTGTCGGCTCATCTCAAGACAATATGCTCGTGGCCATGACAACTGAGCTGGAGCAGCTATTGGCCAATGTAAGTCAAATATCACACATATATGATGGGATATAGGGTCCTCTTCAGAAGCAGCCATAAGCCCAGGGGACAGAGTCGATGTGATGCCGAAAATATTTAAGGGAATTTCATTATTAACAATATTTGTTTACAGAAAAAAAATGTTAGCAGCCAAATCTGATTGTGTCATCCTGTGATTGTATATCCTGCAAGCACTACCGTTTATATTTCAATTACAAACTAGATCAGAATTTAGGTTTATGCATATTATTATACATTCGTGTTTACTTTACATTAATTTCACTTTCGTATTCTCTATTTTGAATTTTTCCAAGTAATTCAAATACTACTGAGATGTTTAAGATCGCTTACTACCAAAAGTGTATGTTTTAATGGCTCCTTGCATTTATTGGTATCCTTTTTGTTTTGCAGCTTTCAGCAGTCAATGACAAGATGGCCGAGTACACAAATACTCCGGGAGTTGTATCGCATAACGCAGCCCTGATGCACACCTTACAGAGACACAGAGACATCCTACAGGTAAATGCCATTACTTCACTTATTTGTATTTGGTATTTTCTGTGGTTGAAAAGTGTTTCAGCTGCACATGTAAATATTTTTTAAAGGTCCCATGTCATGGCCATTTCTACTGATCATAATTCCATTGTTGAGGTCTACTAGAATAGATTTATACTGTGCAATTTTCCAAACTCACATTGGTTTCTCATACAGCATCTCTGTATAGTATGTGTATTCACCGGTATTCACTCTCTGTCCTAAACGGCTTGTTGGAGCTCCTGCCCCCCCCCTCTCTGTGAGCCCAGTATGCTCTGATTGGCCAAGCGACGTGCAGCTGCTCGTGAGGCTGTGAGCCTCACGAGCAGTGAGGAGCTGCTGTGAGGAGCAGACAGGGCTTCCGTGTCGGCGAAACAAATACAGCAAGAACAAGCGAAACTCATCCTGAGCACACAAACACTCACAGCCGAAGTAAAAACAATAAGTGTGGCTTGATATTGAGTAAGAAAAAGGTTTATAACGCTGTGAGAATGGGTCTGCGGAGAGCATTTCTCCGCGATCCCAACTTAGCAGTCCGAAAAACGTTTACCCATTTAAACAGTCGTGGTAGATACCTTGTTTGTTTTAAACATCATAAATACACAAACAACAATGAATACTTACAGGTTGTGTACCCGAATCTCCTGCTGGTCCAAACAAAGTAGGAACAGCATCGTTCTTCAGTGCCCTACGCTGTACATATCCGGCATGAATCGCTGAAAGGTTTGGGAAGCTTTGTTTCGCGAAAGGCTGGCAGAGGGTGCGGCCATAGCTCTGGGCGTGGCTACTGGGTATCCCTACGTAGCGATACCCAGGAAGTAAATGAGAAATCTCCAACGAGGCGTTTTGGGGAGGTCTTTTCTGTGTTAGAGTTTTACTCCCTACTGGGTGTACTTTGAGGGTTTTTGACTCTGCAGACAGTTTACATGCATAAAAACCTTCATAACACACACACGGGTAATAACCGGAAAAGCATGACATGGGCCCTTTAAATGTATCTTTGTTTTTATTTTTTATTTTGTTTTATCCCACAGGACTATACTCATGAATTCCACAAAACCAAAAGCAACTTCTTCAGTTTGCGAGAGCGAGAGGACCTACTAGGCTCTGTTCACAGAGACATTGAGTAAGAACCTTTTGACCATAAAAATACAATGTGTATATTTATATTTTGATATATGCTATAACCTCTATTAGTTTCAGTGGCTGTCATTGACTAATTTCTTTCTTAAGAAGTAGTCTACTCTGCTCTGTTGAAAATATGAGCTTTTTTCTAATTCCCTAACCCTAATCCTGTTGTGGTATCAGCACTAGTATATGTAAGTATTACCCTGCAAGTTCTCAGAGTAAAAGTGAGGTATTTAAATAGCTTTAAAGATTTTTTTACATCTTACAAAAAATGATTTTTCTCCAAGCTCTATGAGAGCATGTCTGAATAGGAGGGCCTTGCCAGCTGCATACCCAGCCTAGTAACAACACGAGTAAAATAAAGTTAAAAAAGGGGAAGGGGAAAATAAATAGTGCTGGTAAGACCGCCCAAACAGAAAATGTTTTCCCTATTAGGAAACAATAATCAACTGAATGAAGAATAAAAAGATCATCATTGTAAACATTTACAATTGTAGGAGACAAAGAAAACCAGTGAATATTTGACAATTTGTGCACAACAACTTTACCATCAATTGATTTAAAAATGTTTACAGATACATTAAACTGATCATTACAGCTCTTAACTCAATCATATGTTGTTTTTAATGATTTAATCAAAATAAGATATTCAAATGTATGGTATTTGTATCTTTAAATGTAATTTCATTAATGTATTTCTTTTTGTATCTGGCTCTCTTAATTATCCCAAATCTCTTCTTTTCCTTCTTTCCCTTTCCCCCCCTGCTCTGTAGACGCGTGTCATGTTATTCTCAACCAGAAGGAGGCAGAAATGTCCAGTTTGTTGTTGATCTCCCCCACCCTTGGATAATTTCCAATCCTTTCTATCACGTTTCATCCTCTAATGAGGCACCTCCTCTCATTGTCTCCTTCTTTCTCTCCATCTCTCTCTGTGTATCTTGTATCCCTCTCTCTTTCTCTGGGGATATATTTCCTAAGTGCCTTCTACAGTAAATCAAACCACAAGGCTTTCATTCAGCCCAAACGGAGGGAGAGTGGTTACATGTGGCCAGCCTGAGAAATGCTTTCTCAGGAGAGGAGAGTGAGAGCAGTACAGAGAGGAAAGGGGGGAGACACTTTCCTGATCTGATGTTGACTGATTACAGCCATGATAAGAGTCGATTTTAATTATTCTCATGGAGGTGAGATGTATGGAGGAACAGTGAAGAGAGGGAGGGGGCAGCAGAAAAGGAAAGGGATGATTAATTGATGATCTAAATAGTGATCATGAATTCAGTCCAAATAAGGAGGGGACGATGTAAATAAGAGATGGATGAGTTGTGGGTTAAGCAGAGCTAATCACTTAAAAGCCTTGACGCAGGAAGTACGTAATCAGCATCAAGTCATCAGTTAATAGGAGTGAGTGAAATAATGCTGCATGCTGAAGTAAAGATGGAGGAGAAACTTGTTTCTTACTTCTTCTGTAAGCCAACTGTCAAGCTGCTTAATGGGTAAAATGAATAAAACCCTTCACATTTGAGTAATATGATATAAAGACTCTTGCCTGCTTTGTGTGAACTGGATTTATATTGATCAACTTGTTGATGTCGTTCTGTTTTCAGACCAACGTTTCAAGCAACCTTTCTTAACATCCTTTGGATAGATTGCCATGCAATTATCTACACTCCCTCATTGACCCCCTCAGGATTAATTATCATAACTTTGGTGTCGCCTTAACTTTAAAAAAATCATTTAATCATCATTCAACGTCTCTCTCTCCCTATTTACTTTCTCAGGTCCTACAAGAGCAGCACAGGAGTGAATAACAGGAGGACTGAGCTCTTCCTGAAGGAACATGAACATCTCCGAAAGTAAGAGATTTCTTTAAAAAACATTTTAACTTAGCCGAGGGCTACAGCCAAGATCATATATATAAGCGACTTTGTGTCCCAGAAAATCCCTATAAAAATCGAATTTATCATTATAAATGTATTGTCCCTCCTTCATTATTACAGTAGCCGCCATTTTATTTAAGTGTTTGAATTTGGAGTATGATTACCCAAAACTGGACATGTGGGGCATTGTATTGTGTGATACAACTGCATATTTTAGAGTGGGCTTATATTGTCACAAGCCCGGGGCACACCTGTGTATTAATCATGCTGTTTACTAAGCATGTTGGTATCCCACATGTCAGGTGGATGGATTAAGTTGCCAAATACTATCGTATGTTGATTTTACCCAATGTGTGCTCAATATTTGAGAGAAATTGGCATTTTGTGCACAAAAAAAAGTTTAAAATGGAAGCTCAAACAAAAGTATCTTTGCTCAAAGTATCCTTCCCAGCACTCATCTTAAAACAAAGAGAAAAGGTGATGCAAAGACACTTTCTTTAATATCAAATTCATAAAAAGCCTACATTTTAGCTGTGTGGTTCATGATCTGTTAAAGAGTAGTTCCATAAGAGAAAAAAAGAATTGAAAAAGGAAGGAGAGAAAGATAGAATAGGGAAAAGAACAATAACATTGATCATAAACAGCTGAGGCATTAACAGTAAATATCAGCAGACTCACAGGACACATTAAAACGGAGTCCTGTGTGACCAGTAAGTCTGTGCTCTTACCTCGGCTAATGTTAACGCTGTTCCCTGAACCCATCCTGAGTTGGTACCAACTCATTACTGACAGTGCCAAACTGCATTTGGCTGCGATTGGTCCTGTTGAAATACCAGGATTTAAAGAGATTGAAAACAGTAAATCAAGCTCAGATATGTGCTGTAATAACCTCTGAAACATGAGTAATGATTTCAAAAGAAACAACCCACTGGCCACAGCCTGAGAGAAAGATAACCCTGCTGTCACCGTGTAGTCGTTCCTTTCTCCAATGTGCTCAGTTTGTTCCAGAAACACACATTTTTCACCCAGAGAGAGATTTTCTCAGATATCACCTGGAGAGGAAAGACACCAGAGAAGAGGACGTTATGAAACCCTTCAGAAACTTAACTTTATATACTCAGATTCATGTGCAGTGAAAAGACTTGTGTGCAGAAATTGAACCAAGGTTTGTGCAGTATATCAATAATATATTGATTTTGTGATATGAGACTTGATGTTGTCTTTAGATTTTGGATATCAGAGTATCCCTTGTCTTTTGTTTCCCGGTTTTAAAGGCAGCATTTCAGTGAAGTGGTGTCTTTTTCTGTAATCACCGGACTGTTCTATCATTTCCCTTTACCCGCTTTGTCATTAAATCCACATTTTGATTACTTTTCAAAATTCTTATTGGGAAAATATTCCTGGAAAGCATTAATGGTCAACTACCTGATATGGATATTCTGGTATTTGCTAAAAAATAGCAAATGTGAATTTAATCATATTGCCCTGCTGTCCTAATTAAACGTTGCTTCAACATCGTACTCAGTCTCAACACCTATCTGTCCCTGATTGCCAACAACAGAAATATATGTTTTGTTGTGCTGGTGTGTTATCAGTTAAATAATTATAATAGTCTTGACTAAATATCAAAAACTAAAAGTTTAAACCCTCAGGACAGAAGGGTTTCCCACCTAAATGTAATTTTTGTCAGAGCTACCAGGCGATCAAGAACAATCAATTTCAATAGATTGTTATTTTATTTAAGATAATTTGTTGATGTACAGTTATTAAGATAAATGTTTTATGACGTACAGGTTTTGTTTTGTCGATTTATTGTAAATGCATTTAGTAGATTATTTTGTTTGAAAATCTGCTGCCTTGCTGTTATGTACAGAACAACAAAGACAAGCCTCCAGCCTACTGTCACACTCGGACAGGTAGACGTCTGAAGCACAACCGGTGATCGGACCACTTTGTGAAGTAGTTTCATGTAGATCAGTAGTCGCTTGTAAAGAAAGAGAAGATAGAGGAGCCCGAAGAAGGCAACCTGCAGAGAATAGAAAGCGTAGGAGAGCATCAGACAGATAGTGGGAGAGATGGACGGATAGATGAGGAGGAAGTATGAAGCGCAGTATTGATTTTCGGTCTCCAGTGGAGTCGGCCAGGATGCACGCCGCTGACCTTATATGGTCGGCTCGGCTCTGACTGAACACTTCATTTTTCTCCCCGTCACTTATCCCAGCAGCTAATGGCCGCTGATGTAAACCTCCTGTGTGGGTTCAGTGTCCGCTCCGCTGTGTGCACCTAAAACAAATAACACCAGATCAGGTTACCGTCTATGTGTTCATTGCACTTTTAATATGTCATCATTGAGTTTATTTCTCTGATGGGTTGAAGGTAATTCAGAGAGGGTTTGTGGATATACAGTAATCATTCAGAGTCAGCCTGTGCTGTGGGCTCTGTTCATCCCTTTTATTATTCTCATTTAGTCAAGTTTACTTACATGTCCATTTTTGTAGTTTACTACACGGAAATCTAAATTCTTCTCCAACTTTGTTGTTAACTGTGAGACACCATGCTAATGAATGCAAACGTTGTTATATCATTGAGATGAATTGGCTTCTGCTTGGATGGAAGCTTGTATTTTACCAATCACATTCTGACTTTCCCAAAAACCCTCCATTAACCAGCACTTTTCTCCCAGTCTCGCAGGATTTGCAGGAAGTGCTCCTTTTATGATAATAGACTCTAAGAGCTGTGTGGTTTCATAGCACGGGCTTTCCCTGCATCCTGTTGTATAATTTCCTGACTCTAAAACCAGGAGATATACAGTTTATATAATATATAAAGAATGTTTTGTTTTAAAGTGATGGACGGCAAAGGATTCATGTAATTGTGGAAGTATTTATATGGTTTTAGGTATGGTTCTCGCATGTGTATAACTATAAAATAACCTTTTTTGAGTCGATTTGATCTGACTTTTCTCTTTTTGATCTCTTCTTTTTTTCTGTTTACAGCTCAGATAGTCTTATTGACAATGCAATAAGGTAAGATTTATTGTTCCTCCCTTCTCTTTCTTCATTCACTCACTCAATTTAGTCACACACACACACACACACACACACACACACACACACACACACACACACACATATATATATTCAGGTCTATTAGAGCAGACCAATCCTGCCTGCCTTCTTTTTAGCTGAGCTGAAACATTACTCAGTGATGCTGTGAAGACGGATGTGTGCATCTTTTCCAATCAACTAATCCCTCATGGTTTCTTCTTCTTCCTACCAGTATCGCCATGGCTACCAAAGAGAACATCACATTTCAGCGTGGGATGTTTAAGTCCATTCAAACCAGGGTCACAACTTTGGCCAGTATCCTTTAATCATTTCGATCACGTGTCTTAGTTTTCTTTCACCTGACGTTGTTTACTTAGTTTTCTATCTTAAGCTGATATGACTCACACCATTAAGCTCCATTTACTCCTTTTTGTGTTGGGATCACCGCTGTTGTTTTCCCCTGCTGCTTTACTGTCTCTAACTTACTGCGAGAAAGGACAGGCTGAGTTTGAACTTAATTATTTTCCTTCACCACACTTCCCCGCCCCTCAGATCGCTTCCCCACCATCAACAGTCTCATCCAGAAAATAAATTTGCGCAAGAGGCGGGACTCTTTAATTCTAGGTGGGGTGATCGGCGTCTGCACCATCCTCCTGTTGCTCTACACTTTCCACTGATTCACTGATCTGCTGACGGACCATCGCCTTCTTAAAGAAAAAAAAGATTCATTGCATTTTGAGGCATTTTAAATGTTTTCATATTGCTATTTCCTACGCTTAAGCATCAGTTTAACAAGTCTTAATTGAAATTGTGCAACTCTCAGTTCAGAGTTTATTTATTTTTGAAATTATGAAAAAAGTTCCATCTTGGAAGATATATATTGCTGCTTATATCCTGTTGTAATTTTAACTCTTTATAAATGTAAGTCCTATTTTACCTTGTGTACTGTTAACGTCATACTTCTTTATAAAGTATTGGCGGCACTTGTAAAATAAAGGTGATGAGCTCACTTTCAAGTTTGTCATGCTCATTCAAGTTTATTTCCGACATGCACAGTTAACCAGTCATACAGTATAAATGTATAAACATCAACATCAGAGTGCCAATAACAGTGCATACAGGGAGAGCAGCCCCATTCATATCTTGCAGTATATTGTAAACGTAACGAAGTGTAGGCATCAGTTTATCATAGTAGCACGCAAAGCAAGGTATCACACTATGGCTGCAGCAGGGCGTTAACGTACATTAGTTGCATGTAAACAGTGTATGAAATCAGTATATACATCCTCCCACAGTTGGTCCGTACTTTGTTGCAAATGTTAAGAGAAACAGGGCAGGCAGTTACAAACTAGAGGTGCACCGATGCCTTTTGTTTTGACCTCAAGAGGCTGTGTTTTTTTTTATCTTTACATTGCATACAACTCTTATGTGTTACTTTTGTTAATGATGATGGCATCTTCTTCTTATTCTTTAGTCTTATTTAACAATTCCTTTTTTTAATAAGCAAATGCAGTTATAAAGTACTTCAGTGCACCAGTAGTTTGGACCAGGAGCAGTTACACTTTCTCCACAGCATGTGCAGTCTGATGATCCGACAACACTAACTGTGTGCAGCGCTCGTTTTCCTGAGTTTGTGTGTTACTTATGAGACATGAGTGTTGCCGGAAAAAGAGAAACAGCCTGCGACTTCTTTCCTTCTTCTTTCTCTCGTCCATAGCAGAAAAAGCAATATGTTTTACATAAGAGTCTCTTCAGCTTGTTTTCAACAGATTTTGTGCTTTTTCAATTTTTTCAAAACGTTCCTCCTCCTCCACTCTTCTGTGCAAATGTGAGATCAGATTAAGTTAAATGTGACTCCGTCCATCCCACAGTTTAATTCTGGAGCTCTGAGAATCAGAGAAAATAAGAAATTAAGACATTTACATTTTACATTCATTTACAGCCTTTTGAATAATGTATTTCTTCCATACCTATTGTAAACGCTATGAGGAGGATGACAGCCACACCCAGCAGCATCGCCAGACAGCTGAGCAGCATAGACAGGCGCCCATACTTCCTTGCTCCTTCTATATCTCCTGTATGGAGAACAGACTTCGACTAATGGAAAAGGAAAGGAAGAGAGTAATGAATTATTTAAACTCAACAGAAGGAAAAATCACTTGTGTTGGAAACTGAATAAGGAATAAACCCAAACATCTGCAACACAGACATATATTCCTCTACATTGTGATATTTTGAAGTAAATTGTAAATGTCACTCACCACATGTGCATACCACAAGGCACATATGTTGAGCGGCGGGGCGGGGCAGAAACAGGACAGCACGGCGAGCCAGAGGTAGGTCGGGGGTGCGGACCCGGGCGGCACCGAGGAGGGCAGCGGGCCCAGGCTGAGCCGGGACAGGGACCTGGGAGGGGCCACCAGATGCCCGATGGAGCCCGACTTCAGCGGGGATCTGTGCCCGTTCTGGTCCGCATCCAGGGACCGGATGCTGCCTCTGATGTTGAGGGAGAAGGAGTCGGACGGTTTGATGTTGCTCTGCCCGGAGGGCTCGGTGTTCCCGGTGCTCAGGAGCTTCTCCGTGTCCTGGAAGTCGGTGGGATTGGAAACTTCCCTCTCACCAAGGGCGCTTTTCCCAAAGGCTGCGTCCGTGTTGATAGCCATCACTGAAAGATAATAAGTCTCCAAGTCTTTGTCTGACCGAGGCGCTGTCCTGTGGCTGGAGATGCTGAGGAGTCGTCCTTCAAATATTCTCCATTGGGGCTCATTAGATTAAATATTACAACATGATAAAGTCTAATATATTTAAGGCAACCTACTTAATGAAGCAGTCTAACTCCATCAAGAATTCTTATTGCAGAGCGAGATGTTATAGTTGTCCGAGTCCCTCTCACGTTTAGTTGGCGGTGAGCGTCCGGAGGCGCGCCTTGCTTTTTTACCCCCCCTCCTCTTTTAGATTATGTAGTGAGGTATTACCGCATCCCTTACATCTCCACAGCGCACCCCGAGTGTCTGAGGCCTACTTATGCTCCAGGCGAGGCTTGTGACAATGCAAAAACATCAATTAAACATCGTTTGAAGAGAACACGCGCGGTGCGTAAAAGCTTTCCATTTACGCGCGAAGCGAGCTTGAGCTGGATCAGCATGCGGGACGCGGCGCAGAGGCAGAGCGAGATGAACAGAGAGTGAGGTGTGAAACACAAGCACGCCCTGCTGACTCAGGTCCTCATGTTAAGGTCTATTCTGCCAATTGACTTCGTTTAACTTGTCTCAGGCATTTCAAATGGACCCTCCTTTCTGTTGATGTTAACGACCCCCACACATGACCACAATGTATTGGTTAACCTCATACTCTTACTTTATGTGTAATCCTTCTTTCTTACCTACTGTTTCTTCACTAAATGTATCTCTCAGCTCTTTTTTAGATAAAGATTTCAATATCAGTGGAGGAGAAGCAGCACTGAGAGAACATTTCAAGTCCTGCATTTCAAAAGGAATATACTAGCCAAATATACTTCGTTTATCAAAGTGAATGTCTGTGTATTATTCTGTAAAGGAATTAGTAACTTAATGTAGTAAAACATATAATAAAAATATATTTACCTCTCACATTTTGTGAAGTATGAATTAAAAAGTAGTTGTAATATAATTAACTAAACATGTGTACATTTGAGTTAAGTCAATACATTTAGTTATTCCAACATTATAAATCGATTAAACTTAGGTTATTTAATTACCCAACATAATTGAAGCTACATATTAATGTATCAGTTTCAATGATATATCAAGTGATGTATTGCCAGCTAATAGCAATCCGTATATTCTTAATAATGAACACTCTTTTATACTGATAATAGTTAAGTACCTTATTAACACACAATCTGAACACATGTTCCAAAACCTATTCAATGTAGTGTTTATCTCTACACCATAACTGTACCTATCATGTTTTATCTTCAGTTTTGCGAATTATCATGCCATCTAGTGGTGATGTAGGGAAACTCCACCAAGACACTATAGTTTAAATGTGCCTCAACACTCCAATTTCAGATAATCTTTCCTAATGAACAAATATCTGTCATTGTAATTTCCTAATAATCCGTCTAAATTTAATATTTATACTTCTGACTGATGAAATTAATTTAGATTTGTATTAGTGCAAACCAACAAAAGCTCCATCAAATCTGTCAAGAACCTTTCTGGATTCTGTGCACTTTTTAAAATTACAAGCACTACATTTAACAAAGGATGGTGTTTTATTGACAGGACAGAGAATTTAAACAAAAAAGATATTTTAATTAAACCAATGTAGTTTACTATATTAACCTTAGTATATTAACCTGGTGCTGATATGAAATACATTTACTCAGAATCTTTGCAGTTCTGAATATTATTTACTCTCCTTACCTCCTGTCCGTCAAAGATTGTAGTTTAAGAAGGAATCCCTTGAAGCAAAGGGTGATGGAGGACAGCAGTTACTGTATAGAATAATTATTCTCTCTGGTCTCACATTTAATATGTAAAAACAATCTAAATGAATTCATTAAGTCTTAAAATCTCAGCTTGTTGACATGAGAATCTAATGTGTAAAGTGAGGATCAACACCACTTTCAGAAGTTATAGAAAATCTTAGGACGGTTTTTACATTTAAAGAGCAATTCAATTTACTCTTGACTTGTCTTGCTCTGCTTTAATGGGATCACCAGGGACTAAAAGTTAAAAGGAATAGTGTGACAAATTTGTACATTAATTGGTTCCATTTGAGTTTGTGTGGGTTATTTATGACAGGAGAGCCTTGAGTGCTGGTATGCGTTGTTCATAGTGTGCAGTAGTGAAGACAACAATCGAACTTAAGTCTGAGAAAATATTCCTTTATTTAAAAACACGCACATCATACACAATATGGGCAGGTTTTTGAAAAAAAAAAGACTAAAAGTGAATAATTCTGTATTGTCTTATGTAAAATACAGACAATACACAATTACATGTACAAATATAAACAGACTATAAACACTGTTGGTTATATTTTGTCCGGTTTTTCTAGGAAGAAATATGGAAAATAAACATTCTATATTACGTAAATTGAAATAAAACATGTGATAAACACAGGATTATAAACAATGTTGGATAAAATCTCTATAGTTATTACGTCCAGTCTGCCTGCTGAGCGTGTGAAACAGAAACACCGCCTTCCTCTGTCCTCTTCCCAGCAACCCCCGTCCGCTTCCTCTTCTCGATTCATCCGGGGCAGGGCAGACCAGAGCAGTTCTTCAGCTGGCAGCTTTAGCATGTGTACAGGAACATAAAGCTTGCCAGTGAAGAACTGCTGTGTGTCAGCCATTAGGGGCCAGGGGTGAGGGGGAGCTGGGAGTCAGCCAGAGAGCGTGAGAGTTGTTGGAGTGAAGGACAGCCTCGATTTAAAAACAAAAAAGGCACAGATAGCGACTCCTTCTCCTTCCCTCGTCTGTTTGAGGTGCACATATTCCTGCAGAGAAAAAGAAGAGAACATTTGAGCTTCTCCTCTGAACTGCTCCAGTAGCGTGGGTATGCGGTGGCCTGCAGCCAGTCACACTCGTACAGTGGAGCCGTGTGCGATCAGCTGTGAGTAAGTGGGTGAAATGAGCGGAGATGAACGAAGGACGAGGAAGATGCACATGATATCATGCTTCAGATTACCAGGAGGGATACACGCATCAGCTGCTTGGCTCTGCACATGAGCGATGCCACAATCAATTCTTAAATATTCTTCGTTATGATGCTCAAAAGCACAGGCTGGCCTCTTTTTTCAGTTTCCGTGGTTACAAAAAATAGGAGGAGTATACAGCCTCTACATGAAAGCAGAGATCCATTTGTCTTTTTTTAATTTAAGTTAATGTTCGGGTGTTTCCCAGCGATAAGCCTGAAGCTACACCTAATCTTTGTTCTCTACATGTTGTCACGCTTTGTAGTGTCGTTTTACTTAATTGCAAGCTCACATGTGAAAAGGTAGAAAAAGAACAGTATATTTACTTTAAAAACTGTTTAATCTGAAGTTTGTGATGTGTTCTGCAGTTCTGTTTTAGGCAGTGAATCCTTCTGAAATTAAAATGGACCTGATCACAAAGATACAATTAAATATATGCAAGATTCAGTTTCAAAATGAAAGCCACTTTATGTTTACTAGCATGTTAGCATGAGGACTTTAGCATTTAGCTTAAAGCACCACTGTCTATTACAGCCTCGCAGAGCTTCTAGCATGACTGTAAACTTAATCGTCTTTGTTTTTTGTCTTTTTTAGTCGTGACCAGCAGCTTGGCATGGAGGTAAAGCTTTTAGGACGTGTGTGAATGCATGAATGTTTCACAGCTATTGCAAATGTGTCCTTTTCATACCCTTTGACTGTTTATCTTACCGTCTGCGATCATATTGTTTTCGCTGAATCACAACAGTAATGAAGCCTATGGCCCACTGATAAAGGCCGTTGCATATGTAGTTTTACAAACTCAGTGTCTGTAGCAACATATAGGACAAATCCCAATAAGCTAAAGCAGACTGTGCTTTTCTTCAGAGAATATATTGTGGGGGTCTTGAGGAGTTGCTCCACTTTTTTGGTTGACGATGAGTAACACATGCTGGACATTCCTGCAGTAAGGAGAACCAGAATAATCTATAATCTCAGGTATTTCAGTGGCCCGCGGCCTTTAGACTGTGCACAGCAGGGGGCGGCGGTCAACCAGACTTATGAACATTTTACAGACCTCGCTGCAGGGACAAATTCCTTTTATCTCACTTTTTGTTTAGATTGAAACTTTAGAAACATCCAAAGAGGGCCAGGGAGTCATCTTTCTTCAGACATAACTGATCAATATGGCTTCTGCATAGTTACATGGGAAAACACTAATAAGATCTTCCTTCACCTTCTGGCAAATGTGTCTACGTGACAAATGTCAGTGTGAGTCAGCAAGCAGAGGCATGTCGTAACTTGTGACTTATGAACACTTAAGAAAGTTTACCACTCTTGTGTCTTAAAACCACTTTAAGAAATCTGCAAATGCTGTGGCAGATTTGTTTCTCATCAAAGATCTTAGACATCTTTTTCAAATCAGCTGTTGTTACTTATTCTAATTATGGCTCAAGTACCGGTAACTGATTATTGGACTACAAAATGGCGCCCATTTGTCTCACAGAAGGTTGCGGTTATGTTCCTTCCTATATCTTCTTTCAGGCGTCTTGCAGAATGTGCTTCCAACTCTTATAGGGTCTTTTTAAAACCAGCCTATTAACTTGTAAAGGCTCCACTTCTTCAAGGCCTCTGTGGCATGTTTGCTGCTTTACTGATGTAACACACCTTTTTTCATTAGTTAGGTTTTTATGTAAGATTAATCATACTTTGGCACTTAAACTTGGCTGTTGGCATGCACTTTGAGCCGCTTTCTGATAGTTGGTCGCCCAGTGCGCACAGCGAAATGCCTCAAATTTCTGTCGCAGTGTACATGTATAATTAATCAAATCTATAGGCCTACATATAAATTAATTTCCTTGAATTATAAAATTGTTTACAAATATTTAAATGCATAATATAAAGAGTATTACGTGTCTTTCTGTGCCTCTAAAAGAGTCCAGTCATGAGTTTTAAAAAGGTACATTTACAAATGGATTTCACCCGCTGAGCACCATGGATGGCACATGATTTGCACCTGCTATCTCCGTCTCAAGGTCCAATTCACAAAAGATAGATAAATGGCTATAAGCCCTGATCTTTGTGCTTGTACTGTTTTGCAATGAGGCTCATTTGCATAGAAAAGGGCCAATTATGCACTAACTCTCTGAATATTACTTAATATAAGTATGTCTAAATAGCATAGGAGCACCAAGATGCTGTTGGTGGCAGCACATGAGAATATTTCACTCTTTGTGGTTGCTTTGATAGTTACACAGTTTATTTGAGTGTATTTGTGTTTATCTGCCACAAAAGGACACGATTCATTTTCTGAATTCACTCGAGAGTCTAGTCATGCTGGCACCTCTGTGAGGCTGTCTTAGACACAGCTATGCTATAAGCTAAATGCTAAAGTGAAGAATGAGAATGTTAGCATGCTAACATTTGCTAGATCCCACTAAACACAAAATAGAGCTGAGGTAAATGGTTAGTCATAAGTTTGGTTGTCATTTGGTCATAAGCCAAATTATTGGACAACAATTTGTCAGGCCATGGTCATGACATATAAAATTAACTGATTAAACAAATTCTTATCAGCTTACATTGCAGAATAAGGCTGTCATTCGTCAGTATCATAAAAAAGGGACTCACCACCCTCCTCCCCCACACAGGCTGCACACACACACTCCTCAGCAGGGTTGGTCTGAATGAAGTCAGGGAGGAGGACGTTCAGTACAAGTCCTCGGGCCACACACACACACACACATAACTCAACTATGGCTGCCACAACCTCTAACTGAATAAAGTTATTTGTTCCGTAGCGTGCCACTCCTTCCACAAACAGTGACTCTGTATCTTTACACTCACAAAGACGTGCAGTGTTGACCCCTGACTCTTTAGCTGCGCCACTTTTTCTCATTTCTCTTCTTTTTGTGTCTCTCCTGACTTGTCTTTCCTCTCCACCCTCCTCTCTCTCTCGGTCAGATCAGACTGTCCTGCATTCCTCACATTCCAGCTGCGTATGTTAGAAATTCCATCCGGCTGCTGTGGCCTCGCACACTCCTCCTTTTCCATCCCTCTTTCGATCTACATCTGGTCTGCACCGGACGAGGCAGACGTGGCTTCACCGTCAGGTTCGCCCTTACCTCACCTCCGCCTTTTTCTCCTACTCCCCCACTCCTTCTCTCTCTGGCTTTATCCGAGCGAGGGAGTCGGACTGAGCCACATGACGGCCAGTGTGTAAGGCCTTGAGACAGGCTTTCATACACGGTGCAACGGTGTAAAAAGAGATAACAGTCTAATACACAAAAGACTGAGCTTATCTGGGACTTGCATTCCCTGCCACAACTGGGAGGACAGGGGGAAGACACACTGGAGGTTGTGTGTTAACAGGAGGCTGTGAGGGAACCATTTACAAGGAGGAACTACTGTTAAAATGAGGATTTATTAAGATTAGAGAGCATGAATAATATGGAAAAGATAAATAATAAAACGCGAACAGGAAGAAGCCTTCTTTCAAAGTAAGGGAACAAGAAACGAAGAATGGCGGTATGGTAAAGAGTGGGTCAGCCGTCCTTCCATAATGCAAGCCCACTCAGTTGGCCTATTCATATTGGGGTCGTGATCATACTGTGCGAGAGTCCTACGTTGGGTGATGATATAAGCCATCGTGGGCTGACCGTCAACGATAAATCTGCACGAGAAAATATGTAAAGACCTTTAAAATGAAATAAAGAGATGCATAAAGAAATGTTTTATTACATATATCACTCCAGGTGCATTCCTCTGCTGTGGGTGTGGCCCGGTTGGCGAGAGTTCACTGCCCCAGATTGTAGTCTGCAGTATAGACTGATCATTTTGGGGCTGGGAATTGGGACAAAGACAGGGAAAGGGCGGTGGCTTTGGCAACACACTGATCATAGTGCAGAGCCTCTTCTTGTGTTCTGCTGCTGGCTGTTTGCAGGACTTTAAAGGCTATCTGACTTTAACCCTGAGATCAGTCAAATAAAGGGTGCGGGTTGTTTTACTTGCTTAGAGGAAAAACTGAATGCCATTCGGAATTCATGACGCCCTGGGAGATGGCTATGTGCGGTATGAGGCCTGTAAGCCTGTCCTCAGGCAGTCTGTGCCATTTTGTTTGAAAGAACTGGATTGCTTTTTCTTCTAAATGAACCTACATAACACATCCCTTCTTGCCCCATCCTCCCTTGACAAGGCACGCAATAGGAATGAAGGGTGTAGCCCAAGTTGAGCAAGATGGCTTCACTTCTGCAAATGTAAGCAAAAAAAAAAGGGTAGGGAAGGTTGCTTTTTCCCTACGAACAACCCATGTTGCTCCATGAGTTGCTGTTTAACTGACACCCTGTAATCGCCTTGTGAATGTGATCCTCATTGACAGGGTGGCTTATGTCACACTCCGGGTTGCAATGGCACAAATGCAGCTCGTGACACAGCCTATTGCGCATTCCTACCGGCACACTGAACTCTGGCTGCACAATTATGTAAGACAGGCTCCATCGATGTAGGCTACACTACAGTAAGCTTTCCCCTCCCATAAAAAGACTGCTCATACAGTAATGCACTTTGCTTTTAAAACGTTTTATAGAAGTGTAAACCACCATAAAGAATAGTATATAAATGTAGGTGAGACTTGGAGGCCTAAATAGTTTGTCATGTTACGTCATCAGCTTTAAAGTGTTTTACTGGTCCTTAAAATCTACAGAAATACACTTTATGTCTTTCACTTGAAGACAGATCTTCCAGATGACTGCTGGTGCATTTCCGAGAAATGACTCGGCAGTAGTTATCTTCCAAATGTTTAACTATCCTATACTTAGGCTTTTTCCTTGGCCTGCAAATTTGAATTGGCTTTCTTTTGACACGTTTAGATTACATAAATGCAGACATCCCCGCCTGTTATAGCCTATAAACCCTACATTTGACAGTTAAATGCTTACAAATGACAAAATGAATACTCTTGAGGCTTGAGTACAAGTTGATAGTAATCATGACACATATTAAGCTTAAACATCATATAAAGTCACATTTATACATCTTTAGCACTGATAACATGATGTCTATGTACCTTAGTTGGCTTTGCTGTTCAATATTTAGTTAATTCAGACTTTAGCATATTTCAATCAGCCCTTTTGCTGCTGATGCAGATTTAATATATGCAACACTTTAACAAGACCTCAAACGTGGATTAAGCTACTGTGCAGGAGCTTGGAGGTTGTGTTCACATTTTTAGGGTGCCAATTCTCTGTGTCAGTGGGCCTGGACGATATGATCCACATGACACACATACAGGCCTTCAGCCAGAACTCCTATAACATAAACCTAAATCCTCGACGATCCTACGACGGAAAATGTGTGCAGAAAGCTGCCGCTGGGAATCAGAAATCAGACCTAGAGAGGTGAATCTTACTTTAAAAAGGTTAAGGAATGGTTTCCCAGTTCTCTTTTAAACGCAAAGCTGGTGTCACTGAAAGTCGCCACACGCTAATCTGGCTGTACAGGAAGACAATGCCGTTAGGTAGCAGAGAAACACAGACAGACTCACAGTCCAGCAACACGCCCCTACTGACCCACCGGCACCGGGCTCTGCTGCCCGGACAAACCCTACGCACGGTCGGGTGGAGTTCAGCCGGCCTCTGCCTTCTGCTCCGGGCGGAGTTCCCGGAGCTCCAGAAAGGGTGTGTCGCTGTCTCTCTGCCTGTTTTTACCTCCACGATATAATAACGGGTTGGCAGCGTTTATATATCTGCTGGTGTTGAGCCTACTTTTCCTTGCAGCGCAGTGGAGGACGAGGCGCAGGACTTCAGCCCCTTTTTTACACAACTCCTGAGAGAGAGAAGAGAGAGAGAGAGAGGGATGGGGAGAGAGAGATGGGGAGAGAGAGAGGAGAGAGAGAGGGAGAGAGAGAGGAAGAGCGAGCGCGACGAGAGAGAGGGAGAGTATGTAGCGAGGATGCGAGAGGAGAGAGCGCGGAGAGAGAGAAGCGATAGAGGATAGCTATATCGCGACGAGCACTAGATCGGATTCGATCTTCGATATCTACTCCTTCTCTCGCTTATCTACGATATCTCTCTCGATCTCTCTCTCTCTCTCTCTCTCTCTCTCTCTCACACGCGCACACACACCCGGCTTCCCACTCTGATCAGCTGGCAGCGTAATGACGTAGCAGCCACGAGAAACGGACGTCAGAATGTGCACGAATCTGACGTGTACACGCCCATGAAGCAGCAGATTGACCTGTTAGTAATACATCACGCACATAAAGACGCATGTCTTTACGCATTTAAATGCATGTAGACCTGTAATACGTAGCCTAACATGGCCAAAAATAGGAGTAAAACACTAATTACACACACGTAATCGAATTGAATGTACAGTTGCAGGTCATACACGTCTGTATAAAAAAAAATAGCAGTTAAATGTATCCTAGTGGCAGAAAAACATGTCTAAACTAGTTTTAAGGCTTTCATTGGTGGTGTGCTAAATGCTTAATAAATGTATGTGTTTTATTCATTTCAGCCGTTTATGGGTGCATTGGTCCTCAAAGTAGATTCATTTAGCCATGTTAGGAAGATAAAAAAGATTCAGGATGAGTTTTTTGTCAGAGAAGCTGTACGGTTTGAGTTAAACCTGTCACAGCAGAAATGAGTATCTACGTGGCCTCCACAGACATCAGCAAGTCAAGATACTCTCTCAGACACTCTCACAATAAGGACGGTGGGGTCAGTTTCCATTCTAATGTCTCCCTCTCTCCTGTGAACCTGTGCTCCTGCAGCTTTAAGGTTGCTGCACTTTGAGAAGCTGCTTCCTCACTGTCACCTGACACACTGAGCACACACCGTTCTTATTATACATCCATGGGACACACAGAAAATCCTCACAAGACCAAACCCACTGGCTCATTCTCCTTCCTCAGTCTGCTTTATAACACCTTCTTGTAGTTACTTTACACTAAATTCATTAGATTCTGAATATGTTATGCGGAAAAACCACCAACTCAGTTTTCACTCCACTGCTGGTAACCTTTATTTCTGATTCAGCCACGACTTCCCTTTTTAGGCCTGTGTGGAGGTGGAAGACATTATGAATCAGTGATTCTCATTATAACACTCATTTTATGTAGGATCAGTATTGAAAATGAAGGAAAGACAATTCACAATGACACTCACAGTGTTGTTTGGTATGCTGATCTTATTTCCTGTAAAAAAGTACCATTTAATATTTTATGACATTGTTTGCGGTATACATACTTGATAATTTGTTGTCATTAGCTCAGCAGCCAAATAGCTGGTTATGGTGTAAATGGTTTGAATCTGTGTTTCTAATTAGGGGCACTGGCTGTACATACCCTATGTTTGTTAAGTAACTTCAAAAGTAAAAATGTTTGCCCTTTTTAGGTGGCAGGAGTGAAAAATAGTCATCCTTGTTTTGTTCTGTTATGGTTTCAGTATCATGATGACAAAATAGGACACAACAGGAGGTTTTCTTTTTCTTTTGGCAACAATGACTAAGGAGGACCCCCCAGGTTTGGGCAGAGCGCAGAATGTCTGAAACGTCTTGCTCTGTCACTGGATGCATGGAACTTATTCAGCAAAAGAATAAGCTACTACATTAGTTGCACAATAACCTGCTTCAACATGTAATATGGTCTAAGTGCACTTTGAAAACGTTATGTCACAACTGCTATGCATATCTAGAGTGCCTGAGAAATACCAGTAAGGTTTATCTCCCTTCTGTAAAACATTCACCCTAATTCGATTGAGATTTCTAAGGCTTTAATTGCTAATTCACACGCAAACTTGGCGTGTTTGCAAAAGCTGTTGAGAACTGTTTAAGCAGATGCCAATGCACTTTCTGCAGCTTAAGATCTGTTTGTATAATGATGATGAGGTGCGTGTGAGTCACATCTCCCCCCCCCCAACATCTGTGGCATGCAAAGGGCCATGGTTCACAACACATAAAAACTGTGGATCAAAGGTTGTGTACAAAATGTAAGTAGATGTCCTTTTTGTTGGCCAGATAAATATACATGTTGTCTGTACAAACATGCATTTCCTATAGCTTTTTTACATCCTGACAGCAATCTCTGTCCCTTTTAAGTGGGTCTTTAAAAACGTGTGATATGTCTGCATCTCACTGTGAACTTTGGCACCAATGCACTGATAAATATGACGTGTCCTCCCTGACTCAGCACCATGATTTATCTTTTTTCTTCCTCCTGTGGGTCTTACTGGAACAGCTCAGATATGTGGGGAGGAAATGCAGAAGCAGGACAGACTTGTTTGAGGTCAGAGATTCAGACTATTCGTGGCACTGGTGGATGTTTGTTTTAATTGGAGACAGAACATAGCAGTCAAGTATAGTCCTCATATCATTAGAAACATTATTTTGTGCGCAGAAAGGGTTTGTGTGTACAAGGGTCACATTCTTCAACGTAATACATGTTGTTTCTGTGTGAACATGCATGTGACTGAGTACTGAGGAAGCAGTGGGGGACTAGCTTCTATGGGACAGGAATAGGATGGAAACTCCCTGTGAAATACCAGACTGCGTGCTGTGGATGTTGTCAGAGGCACATATGAAATCCCCATGCAGCGATTCAAAAGGAAATGGTCTCACAAACAGTTATAAGTGCTTTGATCATTAGATACACACTTTTCTTTCACTTGGACAAACAATAGTGTTGTTTTCCCTTTTGAGACTACAATACAAATATTATTGTAATTTATAAAACTTTAGCGAGGTTAAACAGTCCATCAGTAAAAGATTTAGCAACACCGTCTGTGGTGTATTTGCCTTCAAATGTACTTTAATAAGATAAGATAAGAGATAAGATAGAACTTTATTGATCCCAATTTGGGAAATGTTTGTGTTGCAGCAGCATAAAAAGACATGGCATTGTACAATAAAAATTAAAAGACAAGAAATTAAACAAGAAAGTAGAAAATATACATGTTGAATTTACAAATGAACAATAACAAGATATAAAGCAAGGTATTATATTTACATAAGTATGTGACGGATGGAATATTAAATATTAGACTGAATATATAAATGTATGACTACAGTTGTCTTCAGCAGGAGATTTATGGTGAGATTCAACCTGTTTTGGTTTTCCCAAAACGTTTCTATTTTGGTTCACTCATACAGCTCTCAAAGTGATTTATAACTCAGAAAAAACTGCTCAAGACTACCTGCTGAGTAGCAAAAATCAGACAGACACAGTGAGCAGCTGGCTGGTCATCATGGTGGAGCATTTAGCAGCTAAACGGGACAGATATTTTCATTGGGAGTTGGTGGGCCAAAATAAAGCAAAAGGAAAGTGAGTATTTGATTTAGATAAATGAGGTTACTAGAAAGACTATGACAAATAAATGATAATATTGCTCCTGACATCTGCTGGATGTGTTAATTGGAAACTCTTGATATAAAAGCTTGTTTTTGCTGCATCCAAGTGGCCAAATCATTAGTTATTGTATGTTTAGATGCAGGGGGGATAATTGCACTCATTTGTGTATTTGGTGTTGGTGAACGAGACAGAAGAAGAATTTTAAGAAAGGGAAATGATAAGTCTAATTAAGAGATCAGACAGTCTCAATTGAGACCTTTGCAGATGAACAACCATGAAATGTAATGTTACATCATCTGAAAGTATTCATCTCTTGCATCTGGTCTAAAAAGTATCTCCTCCTTGTTCTTTAATATTGTGGCTTCCGCTCAAGGCCAGCTACTTCTGTCCTGCTAACTCAAAGAACTCATTCAGTATATTTATCCAAGGGCTTAAAATAGTTTAGACCAACACGTCTCACACTAAGAGATCCATTGTTGTGCAGTGCTTGTACTGAGTTTTTATTTCACAGCTAAGACAGGAAGCTTGCATGGGAACATTTTGTTTAGATTGACCTTTAGTGTCAACAGTGTCTGTTTGATTGTCCCATAAAGGGAAATTAGGATCAGTCAAAAAAAGATTACAAGGGGAACACATGTTTTTGGAACTCTGTTTTAGGCTATAGGCCTATCGTCTTATTTATATTGAGGGGGGAATACTCCTATTTGAAGACTACTTAGTCGTACATAGGCACATAAAGACTAACAAAGTTACACAGTATCGTGAGTAATGCAGCACACGATTAGACTGCGGTACCCTGTTGTAGCGTGTGTGACTTCGTGGCGCAACGGTAGCGCGTCTGACTCCAGATCAGAAGGTTGCGTGTTCAAATCACGTCGGGGTCAATTCTTTGGTTTTCTTCTGTGCTTAGGAGATATCATCATATTGTAGTCATTCACTGAACATAACTAAATAGGACATGTAAACGTTTTCATGACGACTTTATTAACTAACACGAAAAGTATCCTACTTCTGATAATAATAAAAGCGAGAATTACCCAGACTCTTAATCCTCTCTGAGAAGGTGTGTCGTGTTGCCACGGAGACGTGTCACTGGGCAACACGGTGGTGAAGTGTGATTGTGGAAATGCTGCGTGTCCCGGAACAAACACTACGAAACATCAAAGATAGTTAGCAATGTACCAGCCATTTTTTACACTTTCTTCTGCCTTTTTTGTGCATCAGACAAAAGTGTTTTTAAACCACACGAGATAAAGCAGCTTTTTCTCGGGACTACCCCTGTTTCTTGTGATTAAACGAAGAGTAGGGCTCAGCGTTAGCTCTTTTTTTTTTGCAGTCTTTTAAATGTAATGGCCTTAAAGGAAAGAGTATTTATCGAAGAAACAATTTATCATTCTGCAGAACAGTCTTCAGACTCGCTATTTTAGATCTATTTATTAGCACTGTGTGCCGGCTACATCATGCCAGAAGACAAACACTGTAAGCTGCTGCAGCCGTCCAGGAGCTGCGACACTAAAAAAAAGACAAAGAGGAATAAGAAAAAGAGGAAACAAGTCACTACTTCCTCCACTCCTCCGGGAAACACAGGTAAATACACTGTTTAGTGTTGTAAGAAGCTTTCAGGTCCATATGCCTACAAATAAAGACAAAAGTAACAACCCTGCATTTAAAAGCATTCAACACTATAGGATTAGCACCTCAAAATGTGCTTGAAGTGAGAAGGCTAAAGAAATAACTAAATATTCGTCAATCATGCATAGTGGTCTGATTCAGAATAATATATAATAATAACAGTTTTAATCTGCAACAAAGTATCACATTTTATAAAGGATGTTTTATTAACCCACAGCCTCCCCCCAAAAAACTTTATTTAAAAAAAGCCTGATTTATATTATAAATGTATTGAGGGTACAATTTTGAGATCTGAACCAAATCTGCATCAATTTGATAATCAAAAATGTTGACTGTTGAAACTGACCTTGTGGTTTCCATTTTGTATTGTTTTCTTACATTTTACAAACTGAAAGGTTCATTTACTGATGAATACATGGCACTTTTTCATATTCCTAAACTATACTTTCAGAGACATGTTGTAATTTATATAGGGACCTAGGCAGTGTTAAAATTCAGATATGAATGGACAACTCATGATTAATATGATCTTTGAATAAGTTTAAAATACCAAACAGCATGGCTCACTCGGGGAAAATCAAGTATCACCTGGACTTTTGGAGGCTCTGATATACTGTATAAGAGCATTTTAAATTAAAGTACTGATCTAATTATCTTTATAAGAAGATCATCTAGAAGCAGACAATTGAAAAACCTAATAATACACAAAATAAAAAGCTTTAAAATATTTCTCACGGCATGCATTTAGTCACAAAAGTTAGGACTGAACCTAAAGTTGGATCATTTGAACTGACCTTATTACTGTATGTCATCATGGCTTTGCCAATTCAAACTAAGGTCACTATAATTGTTCACAATGTAATAAGTATACAGATCATGTGGTGATGGTAGAGGATTCCCTACAGGGTTGCATAGGTCAACAGAGAGTAGGCCTCCAGTGTAGCTGGCCTGTTACAGCTCATTACTGTAAACCATTAGCCCTTCAACTCAAGAGGGAGTCATTAGTAATATAAAACCTCAGCTTTGTTCTGCAGTCTGCATGAGCCTCCATGTTTATTCTGCCTCCCTGCAGAGACCCCTCAGGCTGCATCGTTGCCCCCTGAGACCTCGTCTGTGTCCCAGCCCCCCCCACAGAGTCCGGGTCAGCCACGAGCCCAGCTGCCCATGCTTAAAACAACCAGCCACAAGCACGGAGAGCGGCTCCCTGGCAGCAACAGGAAGAGCAAAAAACACCCTAAAGACTCCCCGACTCTGCTGACAGCGGCAGAAAAGATCAGTGTCAGTGGAGAACTCAGCGCCCAGGCCAAGGAGAGCCTGAGGTGGGAGGGCGAGCTGGAAGACCCCCAGGACGAGGAGAAGAGGCTGGAGCTGTACAGGGCCAACAGGCGGCAGCGTTACATCACACACAGAGACGCTCTGATAAAAGATACTGCCTTGAGAAAGACTTTTCCTAAATAGAGCAGAGAAAAACAGGCTTTGAATGAACTTGGTCGACAGGAGTATTCTCTTAATTTGAGCACCGACTGAATTAAAGAAGCAAGTGAGAGCCTCATGCCTTTTATCTCAGGCTTTATTTTTGATAGTTTAAAACAGATTTAGGCAAATTGAGCAAAATAATGAAGGTGCTGTTTAAGACAGATAAATTAAGTATGTTGCAAATGTAATACCCTATAATGCACCTGACTGACATGTTTTCTCTGTCAGGTACAAAACAAACAGTATCACGACTGTCGTGGACGAGGACAGGCCCTGTTTAAAACTTAATAGAGGATTTGCACCATTTATCTTCTAGCTTCTAAATAATGTAATACTTCCTGAAAAGACCAAAAGTGGAACTTTCAGGGCTGAAACCCAATCAGGATAATACCACTGAGCGCCCCTCACATCTGTTTACCACAGGTAGAGAGGTAGGTTTAATTGGATGGGGGTCACATGACATTTTCCACCCCTACAATGTAAGAACTTTAATACAGGTTAGCAGTTTTCTTTCGCGTAATTCACCCTAGAGGATGAGGTGTGAAATGTAATTGTTACTTCTATAACTATGTGTCAGATATGTGTTACTAAAAACTGTGGTATCTAATTATCTAATGTTCAATCTGTTTAATCCAGCCATGGATAAACCACTCTCTCTTAACACTTATTTAAAATTAAAAAGCAATCAAAGGATGCTGCGGATACTTCAAATAACATAAAAACTCAAAAGTAAATCTTAAAGTAAAAAAGGTCGCTGCTGGATGCAAAATGGCAGGACATTCGTGTTTTCCCTGAGCAAATGACAAGCTCCAACGCTGATAAGTGATGCAAGAAGAAACAATACTGTTGTGCCTGAGATTTCTTTTTATGCATAAACAAAGTTAAACACAAGACAAAATAGTTCAAATGAAAAGTACATTCCTGTTATGTTCACTGAGGCGTCAGGGTTTACTTTGCATTGATGACAAAGACTGGGGTTGCGGTCGAATAGTCCAAAAATCAGCTCCTATCGTCTATCCCTATCGTCTATTCCTTGACCTCTGTGTGAAACGTCACGGGGTTAAGGGATAGTGGATAGGAGAATTCAAAAGGATTTAGGAGAAGAGACTGCGGTACTTTAGAGAATCCGACTGCACTTTCACTATCCGACGTGTTTATGATGCGCCAGCGGACGTCATGAATGTGTGTCTGCTGCTGTGGGGAAACTACAGTTTTCTATACAGCGGACTACAACATGGATGTATAATAAGAACAAGGGGCTACTGTAAACTCATCTAGAGACTCTGCACCATGCTCTGATGCTGTTGTTTTATGCTTTATGAACGTGGACAACAGAGAAACATATTCTTCATGACCAAAGTTGGAATTTAAATAAAAAAGGAAAGTGAAACTTATGCTGGTCCCCCTCTCCCTCCGGTCCACATTAATACAAAAGATCCCAATACGTATGATTGTATGAAAAGATCTTAAAATAAATACAAATGTATTTATTATAAACGTTAGTCCTTAACATCTATCACTGTGTATATCACCATTCAAACATCTTTTAAAAGTTGAACAAACCCCACACAGCTCAGTAAAGACTGTGAAATGTTGACTTTATTTGATCATTTCAGTAAAAACTAACGTTCATATTTCTCTTTTTGATTATAATACTGATGAACGTTCAAAACAAAGCACTTTGGCAAGTTACCACGTTTTAAAATGCTTAATAAGCACCGTAACTTTCATGATATCATTTCTCGGTCATAATCGGTTGTTTCCGTGAACGGCCGACTGTTGTGAGACGGCAAATGCTGCGGCCGCAAGGCATTGTGGGGCAGCATTTTCTCCTCTCCTTTCGGTTAGGGAGGTCCAGTGGTTCCTAAGCTAAAGGAGGTTATAAAGGAACTTTGAAACCTCCTTTCCTATCATCTAGAGAATTCGAACGGCTCTTATCATGGCTGCCACTGAGGGACTTCCGGGTCATTTCACTCCGTTAGGAAGGTTCCTAAGCTAAATGGACTATTGGAGCGCAACCTGGTATTCAGCAGGAAGAGGTCGTTTACTTAAGAGAACAAAGCAGATATGTTTCTTTCCTCAAGAATTCTTAATATGCTACATTGCTTATTTAAAATGTGTTTGGATGCAAAATAAGGCTTAAATCTTTTGCTGGTAAATGAATTAACATTTGAGTTGCTACTCATACAGTATAATTGTTACTTATACAGTATAACTCTGTAAATGCATTCTGTTAGGGTTACCTTAAACCTTAAAGTTTCAAATCTTAACATAAGTACACAATATGACCTGTTGTCTACACCTGTTGGTTGAACCCTGTAGACAGTTAACTGATGCACGCTGTAAACAGGAAGTGAAAGGTAATGTAAAAGTAAATGTGGAGGTTTGAAGTAAAGGCAGTGATAAACCAGCAGAGAGACAGAGAGGGAAAGAGGGAAAAACGCAGCATTTCTTTTGTGAAGGTTTTGTCACACTGCATTTGTGTTTTGTCTGTCGAAGGCCTTTTGTTCTCTGTTGGTGTGTTTTGTTACCGTTGCTTATTTCAGCATCTCTGCTTCAAAGAGACGGGCACTCACCCTCTGTTCTCATAATCCCCCCCTCAGACTCACTGACCGCACCACGTACACTGCTCTGTTAAGGCCACTTGTGTTTATCCAGCAGCCAAGTAAAAGGCCTTTTATCGATAATACATTTTATCGATTTATATGATAAGTGAACACTTAGTAAGGCATCTTGAATATGATGTCTCAGGACTGTCACTGAAATCCCCTCGAAGACCATGAAATAAAATAAAAACTAAAGAAATAATAATACAAAATGAAAAAAAAAAATTAAGATTATAAAATAAGTCCTAAAAGCTGCATCAATCTGAGGTATCTGTTGTTTTTATGGTGGAGTCCCCCTCACCTGACATATACAGTTTAAATAAAATACTTTAACACTGTAAATATACAGTTCACTGTGGGTTGTTGGATTGTATTTCTCTTCTGGTACAAACACTTGAATCCAGCTCTTCTTACTCTGTCCTTTGGGAGAGTGGCGGTGACGAAGAGACAGATGAATGACGTTCTGACTGCATATCAACATTCTAAAGATGACGTGTTGAGAGGGGCGGACCGTGTGGATCGAGGCACCTGCAGCCAGCTCAGGTCATCTGATCTGAGAAAGGAACAAAAGATTGTCTCTCTTACTTTTTACTACCCTGTTCCTGTTTACAGTGTTTTGTATCTGCTTACTTGTCATTTCAGTCTGATACCGCCACTCATTTGAGATATCAATTAAGGCACATAAAACAAAGTCAGGCTTGTTGGTTGGTTTTTGGGTTGATTTGATTTGTTTGTTGCTATTCTGCCAATTGGTTGGGATGGATCAGCTGCTCAAGCAAGGAAAGTGAAAACAAGTTGTGCCTAATTCTGTCTTCTCTGCAGGCAGCAGCAGGGCACTGTTAATATGTAGGAAAGTGGGTGAGATAGTTCTGCAGTCAATAACATTCTCTTATATTTTGTTGGTTATAGGTTGAGATGTCAGGAGGAATTTATAGATATTTTATTATTTGTATGTTCACTATTTAGTCAGATTTGGATGCTTGCTTAATTGACCTCCCCCTGTATTTACCTGGGCAGGTGGTATGTTCCACTTAGGTGAGGACGAGAAGGTAAAATGTTTGACAGAAGTAAGAGAAGAGAGATTTGAATTCTATATAAAGCATGACTACGTACAGACATAATTTTTCATCTCCTTCATGGTTGAAGTTGTGTCCCGAAGCTAAGTATCTGATTTTATGCTTAAAAATAAGTGTCACCCTGTCCCCATTCAAACAAAGAATCTTATTCAAGAAACTCTCGTGGCTCAATTCAGAATCAGAATCAGAATACCTTTATTAGTCCCACAGAGGGGAAATTTGCATCGTTACAGCAGGAAAATTAAGAATCAAAATGGCTGCTAAAACAACAAAAACATTTTTCTTTGATCATGTTGTGCCTAACTGTTTTAGGTGAACATAACATATAATGTATGGAATTAATTTGCAGGTGCACTGGTTTAAAATGAGGACAAACTCTGCTATGGATGTCAGTTTTGAGCTACAACAAAGGCCAAAATGTGGCCTGCAACAGACTCAGTGAGGCTTGTTTTTAACTAACAGATTGCTGGAAAGGTCTATTGCTACTAAAGCAGTTGTTGATGCACAATCAATGACGGTATAAAAGAAGCAATAAAAATAGGCTTTTTAAAGAGCGATACACACAAGCAAACACATTACGCCGATTTAGGATATTCTTTTTTTTGCCATTTGGGGGCAGTGGAAACAATTTGAGGTCCTTGAACATTATAATATGGATGGTATTATTCAAAGATGGACAAAATAAGAAACATTGTACTTACTCAGCCTCTTCCCTCGTGATGACTTTTCCTGCTGCGAACCTCTCGGCTACTGCAGACACCGCGGGGTCGTAGTTTAGGCTCACTGCTGCTAGGACCTCATCATTCCTACAGGTTACATTTTGTTTCTTCATTAAACATATATTTGAACATTAATTAATTAAAGGAGTTCTATGTTTCCAGTTACAGATGTTTTTTGTAAACATCAGCAGCTTAACTTACTTCATGTACAATCCCAGGAACTTCTTGTCCTCAAACCTTCCTTTTATTACAATGTCAGTGTATCCCTCCCCATAGCCTGCACACAACCAGAAAAAAAGGAGTGACATTTAACATGGTTAAGCAGATCAATCAGAAATGTATCACGGTTGGATTCATTGAATGCAACTCTTTATCCAAAGCAACTTATAAAGCATTTGTCACGGTTTATTTTAAAGTCAAGTTAGTGAGTAAGAAGTAAATATAAAACAAACAAAAATGTCTATACATGATAATACTTGCCCACCTGCATATCGGATGGTTTTACCCAGTAGGACGGTCCAGTAAAAAGGAACTGAGTTGAGTTCAGTCTGTTTATCCAGCATGTTCAAAGCTGCTATCCTCCCTGCACAACAAGTATTTTTGGCATTAATGAGGGACACTGCAGCTGAATAGGCTTGATATCATTATTAACTTCCCCAGTTGGTCACATATATTAATACAATACTTTTTTGTATTACAAGTTATCTGAAATTGTTTGTTTAGGTTGGAAGATAAGGTATTATCTTATTCGAACTTTCTGTGAATTGATGAGAAATCTTCCAATGCACATAGAAAAATTATTTTAAAAAAACACTTTGATGTGTGTTTTGGATATTTTTTTCCCAAACATATCAAAAGGTGTTATGAAAAGCAAAAGCTCAAACTCCAATTTAAAAAACAATCCTAATGCCAGTATTGTCTCGCCTTACCTGGAATTAAAACTAGACAAGATACTATCTATGTCTGGCTGTAGGTTAGATCTACTCTACAGTTAAAGTCAGTCTTCTACGACTTGGCATCAACATTTACATTGTTTCCATATTACCGTGTGCCTGTGCCATCTGCCAGTGTCCGATGTTGACCATGCGGTTTTTGGCCATCGCCAGAGGGAAGGTGGCCAGGTCGCCTCCACAGTACACACTGGGGATGTTGGTGCGCATGTGCTGCAGGAGGGAGATGCAGACAGAGATAGTTAATGGTGCACAATATACTGATTTATGTGAGGAAATACATTTTAAATAACACTTCTGTTATGTTTGAGATCCTGCGACCGTAAGACCGTTAAGGCCAGACATAAAGGAAACAAATTAGATGAGGAAAAACTTTTTATATAAGAAGAAGATTTTTTTATTTTGAAGGATGATAATGAAGCAGAAATGTCAAGGATTAGAGTAACAGTCCAGTCCAGTATATGAGCTTGTAGTTTGACTATTGTAAATAATGTAAACAAACAATAAATCTTACTTTTCTGAGTTATTTTGTCCAATGCCTGGCACTAATACTAAACATTCAACTTTATTCTCGACATTTTAAACATATACTTAAAAGGCAAAATTAAATAAAAATCTTCGGCTCATCCCTTTAGCCTGGCCCCAAAAACTCATAGTTACCTCTAACAGTGAGAAAGTAAATCTCTCTCAACAAAATACAAGAGTTATGAAAAAATAACAGGTAATAATAGGTTATGTGTTTGGAAACAGATTGAGATAATCATGTGACAATGAGGTTATCAGCTGACCTTGTCGACTGTTACAAAGTTTTTTGGGTCCAGCTGTATTTTGCTGCTCCGCAGAAACTCAGAGTTTGCTTTGATGCCTTGTGAAAGAAGAAAGAAAAAGGTTTTTTTAGGAATACTGTTAGTGTTGTTGAGCAGTTTATTGCTCTGACAAATTAAATATATCACTGCTGTTTGTGTGCTATAAATACATAACATAACATTTTTATTTGAATCAGGAAAGCTGCTTTTTGATAGATGTTTAAAAGAAAAGACAGATATCACTCATCTGTCCTGAATGTTTAAGACGTTATAAGGTACGTTTATAAAGGTAAAATCACATAAATGTCTGCATTGCACTTACCAATACAAACAATCAAAACATCTACTGGAATAACTTTTCCACTTTTAAGCACAACCTCCTTCACCTTGAGGAAAGGACAATGAAAAAGAGGAGAGAAATATGTTTATATTTTCATAATAAACTTGATGTTTCTTATTGTCCTGATGTTGGAGTGATAAAATAAATGTGTGCTATTCAACTTTACCTTGCCATCCACACCTTTGATCTCCGTCACATTATCATTCATGTAAAACTTCACATTTTTCTCTGACAGCATCTGCAAGAACAACAAGAGTTACAATTAAAGTAACTTAAAATAGATGTAATGTGAGGATACAATATCTCTTCCTCTTTGTTATTCTTACCGTCATGGTGACTTTGCCAACTTCCCGTCCCAGTGTGTTCTGGTACGGCAACTCACTGCTGCCGATCACTGTGATACTGGAGGCTTTGTTTATTAAATAAGATGCAACTTCCATACCTGGAAAAATGTGAGAATATTGAAATGAAAACCCCCCAAAAAACACAAATAATGTATTTGTTGTTGTAATAATATGTAAAAACATATTTGTCACACTTCCAACACAGTACCGACAAAAGAAGTTCCCACAAGGGCGACGTTGTGACCCAGACAGGCTGCGTGGATTTGCCGAGCGTCCTCTGGTGTCTCTAACATCTTGATGTTGTCCAACTTCGTGCCAGGCACATCCAGAGCCTTCGCTCTAAAGGAAAAGGCCATACATCTGATTATAAGCAGCACAGTGCAGGGTAGAAGTGCTGCAGCAATGACCACTTCATACACTGTATACAGGTAGCAAACCGCTGTTGGTCATCAACAAGTGATTTAAATATTTTATATTTAAGATTGTTGCGTTGTGTGTGTGTGTGTGTGTGTGTGTGTGTGTGTGTGTGTGTGTGTGTGCGTGCGTGCGTGCGTGCGTGTGTGCGTGTGTACCTGCAGCCTGTTGAGATGAGGAGCTGGTCATAGCTCTGGACTAAACCATCATCAAATGTGACTGTCTTCTTGTCTGTGTCCAGTGACACTGCCTGTAATGTATGTACAGATCAAAAATACCACCAGTACTGAGGGTAGACTGTATCAGGTCGATTTAACAATCAACTGAACCAAATTTATATTTAGATAGACAGGACATAGAAAGTGAACTCACTTCTTTCCGGAGCCACAACTCAATGTCGTACTGATGGTAGAACTCCATCCTCCTCAGCAGAATACTGTCGCTCTGTACATTCATTACCTGTAACAAGATGGTAGTTAATACACACCAATTAATAACTTCAATGTTGGTGTTTGTATCGTGTCATTCACTCTGCATCACCTTGCTGAGTCGTGTTTTGTCGTAAGGTAAAAGTTCGTCTCTGGTGACCATGATGATTCTGCCTCCAAAGTGTTCCTGCCGCAGAGTCTCAGCGCAGATCAGTGACGCAGCTCCTGCTCTTACAGTTAAAACACCATCACACACTGAGATCCGTTTGTTTTATTCTGTTAACTACTCACAACATTCCAAATACCACATTTTTTATTGGGCAGAAAATAAAAACAGGTCAAAAAAAATTATAAAGTGTTTTAGAGTTTAGTTTGAATATTTTAAAAATAAAAGTTTGTATTCATTTTTAAAACAACAATACTAATGACACCCTCTGAACTCTTAATGGGTTAAAACATCAGTATTGTTTTGTACGCATTTTTCGGTTTATTAGAAAACGGTTTTTTTCACCAGTTTTCATTTTATTATTTCAATTAATTCTCTAAATGACAAAATGATTGTCAAAAAAGTACATCTTACTCAAAGACATACCAAACAAATTAGTAAAACCAGATAAACTGATCATTTGGCAGTAGTGTATTAATTATTTTCCAGAGCTGTATAATCAATTGGAGCCGTCCACACTCACCTCCTCCCAGCAGCAGCACAGTCTGATTAACTCCTGGTACTAAAGCCCCCATACTCTTTACTCTTTTTTCTTGCCTGAGGGTCTGAAACATGTAGAAAACACAACTTAAAGTCATCAATGACAATATTATTATCATTGCAAATAAAAAGGGTGACTTTTAGACTAAATGTCTTCTTCTATTCTTTACTACATCAGACAATTCAAAGAAAAAGGTACACCATTTATAAAACGATTCCTAAAGTTAAACTCAGACGATTGTTCATGCCATGTTTGCTGATTACATGTTGACTATTTTCTGGCAGTTTAACTTTAACACACTTTCCAAATAGCCATGTTACAAATAACCCTTAACCTCCCTAAACATTGAAAAGTTAGCCTAATAAACACAATGAATATTTATCATTATTTTCATTTTTAATATATGATTGTAGAGCTTCATACGAAACAAGAAGATAATGCAAGGCCCAGTTCTTAATGAGATATCTAGAAATGTGTGTGAGCAAAATAAAATGATTTAATGCTTTCATACAGCCCAGTGTTTCCCCTACCATTGTCTTGGCGCCCCGCCAACGGAGCCCCGCGCCCCCCCAGAAATTCAAGGTGTTTAAAAAAAAAAAGATATATATATATATAGCACCAAATTGCAACTGAAGTAATCTATCTACGGTCACTTTCACATTGAACATGTGCTCTTTTATTAAATAAACTAAACGCTTTCATTTTAAGTTGTGAGTTTAGTGTTTTTGACCCTAAGAAACACTGATGCATTAATCAATAACAATAATCCACAGCTGCTCTCTCTGCTCCAGAGGATTTAAAAAAAAAAGATTATACATGAGAGTAACACATGCGTCACTTCCGAGCAAAAATGACAGCTCCGCCCACTTTTGGGGGAAAACAAAGCTGTCATTTGAATGGCGGTCAATACAAATTCTGAAGTTTTTGCCAATCCGATCAGAAATTTAAGAAAACCGTGGATTTTTGGATCTTCAAAGAGCCCGATTACAATGGCCAGACAGGCAAACATTTACATGAAATCATTGGAAATCGATGATCGGGCTCGATATATGGTTAAATATAGCAGTAGGCGAACATCTACGTCACTTCCGGGCGAAAATTACGGCCCCGCCCACTTTTGGGGGAAACAACTTGGGTTGCAGTCTAATAGTCCAAAAATCAGCTCCTATCGTCTATTCCTATCCACTATTCCTTAACCTCTGTGTGAAACGTCACAGGGTTAAGGAATAGTGGACAGGAGAATTCAAAAGGATTTAGGAGAAGAGACTGCGGTGCTTTGAGAGTCCGACTGCACTTACACTATCGATGTACATTAATGTGCCAGCGGACTTCATTAATGTGCGTCTTCTGTGGGGAAACTACAGTTTTCTATACAGCGGACTACATGGATGTTTAATAAGAACAGCGGACTACTGTAAAAGCATCAAGATACTTTGCACCGTGCCCTCATGCTGTTGCTTTATGCTTTATGAACGTGGACAACAGAGAAACATAAATTCTTCATGAACGAGGATGTAATTGAAATAAAAAAGGACGTAAGTTTGAGAAACCGGCTCGAGATACACTTTTTGTTATATTCCATGGAATGCTCTTAACATCCCGATAGCAATGAATATCTTAAGTGCTTTGACAAAAAATCCATAAAAAAATGTCATCTGTGGAAGCCGTAGTACTGTAAAAAGCACGACCAATCATTTTAGCCGGCCCGGCTAAAATAACTGGATGGCCTACCTGCCTGTCAGCCTTCCATCTGTGCACAAACTTATCTCGTGCCCTCATTGGTCATGTGCACGTTCGTGTGTGTTGGAGGAGGGGCTCTGTAAGGAAGTGGCAGATTTGTTCCGGCTGTGTATTTTCAAATTCTAGTGCACTCGAGCTGGTTTCTCCAAAATTACCTACCCCACCTTTAACATCTATGACTGTGTATATCACCATTACAACTTATTTTAAAAGTTTAAGAAACCCCACACAGCTCAGTAAAGACTGTGAAATGTTGACTTTATTTGATCATTTCAGTAAAAAAGTAACGTTCATATTTCTCCTTTTGATTATTATAGTGATGAACGTTCAAAACAAAGCACTTTGGCAACTTACCACATCAGTTTTAAAATGCTTAATAAGTACCGTAACTTTCATGATACTAATTTATCGGTCATAATCGGTTGTTTCCGTGAACAGCCGAATGTTGTGTGATGGCAAATGCTGCCCCCGCAAAGCATTGTGGGGCAGTATTTTCTCCTTTCCTTTCATAAAGGAAGGTCCAGTGTTTCCTAAGCTAAAGGAGGTTATAAAGGAAGTTTCAAACCTCCTTTCCTATCATCTAGAGCAGGGGTGTCAAACTCAATTTCATCGCGGGCCACATTAGCATTATGGTTGCACTCAAAGGGCCGGTTGTAACTTTAAGACTATATAAATATACATATATGAATATATAATATATATTAAATAATGTATTATATTATATTATTTGCTCTGCATTGGATTATTATCAGTTCTGGTAATAACTTCATAAATAACTACGTCTGAAAGTAGAAGTCTAGGGCACATAATTGAAAGCAAATTCAATCAACAATTACATCAAAACTTTTGAAAGAACATCCATCACATTCATCTGTTTGCAACTTATATATATCAATATTCCAATTACTTTTACATGGACTATTCTGCACTATTTCTATTATATTATATTATATTTTATTTACTTGCACTATTATCTGTTTTATTGTGTTGCACTGTTTGAGGAGCCTGTGGCCTAAGATGTTCATTGTCATAACTACACTGTAGCTATGTACATATGACAATAAAAGCCTTGAATCTTGAATTGTATTGTATATTATATTCTTTGCAAGCTCTTGCGCGCCACATACAATGAAGTCGCGGTCCGGATTTGGCCCCCGGGTCTTGAGTTTGACACCCCTGATCTAGAGAATTTTAACGGCTCTTATCATGGCTACCACTGAGGTGCTTCCGGGTCATTTCACTCCGTGAGGAAGGTTCCTAAAGTTAAACTGACAATTCGACTGCAGCCTGGCCCTCATCCAATGTGACTGTAGAACCGTAAGTAGCCAAACTCTGCTTTTTTAAGGTTTGTTTTGGTGAAATACTAGATTTTTGTCAGTGTGACTGTAAAAGGTGAAGTTTGACGTCTTGTTGTCCTTGTTTGTCGCGTTCCCTGAAATCATGGTGCATTTAGGGTGCTTTGGAAAGCTCTGAATTTCAAGCAACATGTTATTGTAAACTCACAAGACATCGCATCTTTGAATACTACTTGTTTTTGTTTTTACGAAGGTAACATTGTAATTCGACATCATTTTGAAAATGTTGGCTACAGTGGGTTTCAGACTCTAAGCCCATGTTTTTTAGTTAGCAACTAACTATGCCTAATTGAGGTGTGTTGAACTTGTTTTATTCCCAGCATATGTACAACTAGCTTAACTTGAGTTTAGAGTGGGTTATTTTGCAAAATCAACTGGAAAAATAAAGAAGGAAAAATATTTAAATAGCTTTTTTTGGTCGCAGAATCATTACAAGAGTTTTCTTTCCCCCTGTTAGATAGTTTCTAACCCACCTATATTAATTCCTCTTGTTCTGGTTTGAGAGGGGAGTTTGTATAGCAGCTGATGGTTTAAAATGTTTTTAATTTGCACCATTGTTACATGGAAAAGTAATTCAGGATAACACACAATTATTAGCCATCACAACACCTTATCATGATGTGCTCCCTCCTTTCCATATTGAAAAAAGTCAAGTTGCAATTGTGAGGACCACTATGACATCAACTGAAAAAGAAAAGTAAATCTACTTACCTTTTTGTTAATAGACACATACACTTTTTTGTTTTGAATTTTGACCTTAAAAAGAGGAAAAAAATACATGTTTATTTACATTAAAATGACAGCAGTCCCCTAATAGATGCTATGTGTCTGTGTGGTTTGTACCTTGTGGCACGGTAAACAGTCCATGCCGGGGTATTCCTCCAGGTCCCCTGTATGGATGTTAAAACAGGCTCCATGCCACGGGCAGCGAACTGTGTTGCCTGAAATAAATCCTGACCGCACAATGACAGTGTTAGGAAAGAAAGCAATTATTTAAGAAGAATAAATATACAACAATGTGTGAAAAGGCTGTATTTTAAAATGTTCACTATGGCTTTACATAGAACTGTTGTGTCAGTCTAAATGGCAACATACAGCTTCCACAGATGAAAGCATCCCATCCTCAAAGAGTCATGTGTGAATCAAGGGACAATAGTGAAATACTAAATCTATGTGGATGTGCCTCTTTACCTTTGCTGAGTGGAGCTCCATAGTGTGTACACTGGTGACCAATGGCACTGTATCTGCCTTCACTGCGTGTCAACAGCACGCTGTGGTTTCCCACTTCCACCTCCATCATCCTGAGGTAACACACACACACACACACACACACACACACACACACACACACACACACACACACACACACACACACACACACACTTACTTAGGGGACATTTTCCTGCTGAAACGTCTTTCTAATGAATTTGAATGCAGGAATGCTTTTACACTGTGGTATTTGCACTTGTGCTTAAGTTAAAGGTGTGATACATTTTATTTCCTCTGAAAGACATATATATATATATATATATATATATATATATATATATATATATATATATATATATATATATATATATATATATGTCTTTCAGAGGAAATAAATATATATATATATATATTATAAAAAACGGTTTTCTCCTCCTTACTGTCCATCCTTCAGGTCTGACTCTAGACACACCACCTCCGTCAGCTCCTCTGATGAGTCCTCTGGATCAGAGTCCGGAAGCTCTTCACGGGCTGCTAACACACACATGCATGAATAGACACACACATGCACACACATTTCAAAGAAGTTATAACCGACTACAGTTTTAAATGTAATTTTCCCTTGATAAAGATCATTACTTTCATTTCAGACACCCAGTGATTAGACTGCTGTTAAATGAAGTGAAAGATGGATAAAAACACCTGACTGTTATTGAAATAAATAAATATTGAGACAGTTTACTCACATTTTTTGTTCCCAGACATATCTCTGATTCAGCGTTAACTCCACGAAGAAACACAAACCTCCAGAAAAATTCACAGTGAGTCAGATGCTCTGTTCAGAGATGGTTTTTCTTTTGCAACAGTCCAATTAGTTTCCTGCACATCAGCTCAATGATGGGATAGTAGAAGTCCGTTTCCACGGCAACCGGTCCATCCCCAAAACTCATCCCTTGATCCTGGGAGACAAAGTGTAAAAAGTGGACGTTTCTGGGCGGTTTGATAGCCTAAGACGAGAAAAAATCAAGCAAAAAGTAACTTTTGGGACTCCGGTGAATGAACAGTTGGTGGGATGTCAGTGGTCATGTTCAGCCCTGTTGTTGTTGCAGAGAAAGGCGTCGCTGGTGCTTTGTGTTTCACAGCGGCAGCAAACAGAAAAGCTGACGAGGCAGCCGACACTGAATGGACCGGCAACAAAGCATAACTTACAAAACCAGAGGTAGCCGACTGTCATTCACACATCGTTTCAAGTTTCAAGATTCATCACTGCAAAGCTCAAGATTTTAAAATAATTTACTTTTGTGCGTTACTGTGAAATGGTGGAAACAAATATAATTTCTAACTTTAGTACCAGAAAATATTCATTACATGTTCTAAAGTTAAAAGTAATGCATTTCAAATTAATATCATCAAAATATAAAGTACCAAAAGTAATAGCACACATTTTGCCAATTGACCCATTTTGGAAAAATGCTCCATTTATTATTATTAATTGACAATAATAAATACAAGTAATAGAATACAAAGTACAATATTTGCCTCTGACGAATAAATTAACAGGTAATACTCAAAAATAAAAAATAAAATCCCAAAATAAGAAGAAGGCAAACAGTACTTAAGTTACGCTTTATGTCACAGGTCCCTTAGTTCATTTTCTTAACTGCAATTGAGTAACATTTAAATACATAGACAAGTGGGAGTTATTTTAACTGGATGATCGTATTTGGTTTTAAGTAGAGACACTTCTAAATAATATGTTATTGATTGTGAATCACTGGCATTTAACAGTGAGGCTGTAATTCTAGTTTAAATTAGTATTTGTAGAAAATCCCCCTTCTCAAACCCTATTTGAGCTGGTAAGAGTCCTTGATCAGGTCCTGCTCAGTCTTTCCCTTTGTTTGCTGCAGTCTGAAGATCTGCATGTGATATGTATCTCCCAGGTGACTGTGCACCAGATGCATTAATGAGTAAGTTATGTATAGCTTTTACAGTTATTGCAGTGTCTTTGTTTAATGGTTTGATATGATAATTGATGGTCTATTAGATAACTGTCAAATTAGATGGCATGGTTGCTTCGGGTTGCAGAAATGGCCTTTTACGCATGTAGACCTGTTTCTTATTTTAGTCGTTTTGAGATATCTATGGGGGATGTTTGTTTTAGGTTAGTGGAGCAAATAAATAGTTGGTAGGTTTTGTATGTGTTGGCCCAGGGAGCGAATTGTGCCTTGATGTCATGTCGTCGTGTGACCGCGACCTTTACCGGCTGTCAGTGATCAGATTGTCACTTCAAGTGAGGGCAGGAATGGGTGTTAAAGGGCAGTGTGTGTTTGTGTGAAAGACTTCAGCAGCGTGTTTCTCTCCCTCTCCAAAGTGTGTTGCAGCTGAATTATGTCCTGAACACATGAGGACCTGGGATTTAAAGTGAACTATAGACTCCAGATTCTCGATTATGGATTTAAAGTCAACACTTCTGGTAGTTGGAGGATCTGTTTGTTCTTTCAAACTGCTGAACACGATCCTAAGATTCCTGACAACACCGGAGCAGGTGCTGAACAAGTCGTGGAGGTGGAGGAACATCTGCACCTCTCTAGCTCACAGCTCGCTGAGTGGAGCATGGGCTGTTTTATGGTGCGTACAGTTATAAGTGTTGGAGCTATAAATATTTTGTATTTCATGTGTTTTCTCTCTCTCACTATGCAGCTTCTACCTTCAACCTGAGTTGTTGGAGGACCTGATCTCCCGTCACTCCTTGCTCTCTCACAGTCTTGTAGCTGTGTCTACAGGTGACAAAACACACAAATATCTACATACTACTCAGTAGTATGTATCTAATACCTAATATATATATATCATTCCAATAACTTGTATATAGACTCATACTGCACTATTCCACATCATAACTTTATTTCATTTTTATAACTATTATTATTTTTGTATTGCTCATGCTCTTATTGTTATTATGTTATGTTATTATGTTGCATTGTTGGAGAAGCCTGTGACATAAGATTTTCAACTGCATAATTACTCTGTAGCTATGTCAGATTGACAATAAAGAACCTTGAACCTTGAACCTTGAACATTCACACTTTAGAAGACAATAAGTAATTTCACCCAATGAGAATTAAGCAGGAAATTAAATCCACAATGTATTTTCAATGTGTCATGCTGTTGTCTGTATGTTGCCTAAGTATATTTAATTATTGCTGTTTTATTACAATATTCTTTATCATTGTCATTATTTTTTTAGATTCACTGTACACACGTCTCAAATACAAATGAGAACTCTAAATGAATATGACTTTCTGAATAAACAAAGTATAAATAGGCTTTATATAACAAAATATAAGTGTGGAAATTATAAATATTTGAACAATTTCACCCACCTAAACCTAATTTCTGTAAGATGTATTAATACAGTTAGAACAATGCTCAAACTAAACAGTGAATGTTTTTGACATTTCATGGTGTTTTGTGAATGAATATAAAAATGATGCTTTTGCTTCCTCCTCTCTTAGGTTATTTTATCCATGACTTCTTGGACGTGGCCTTGAATCGGCCATGTAAACAGTCCTGGGAGGTGCTCCTCCACCACTCAACGGTAATACACTTTACACCTCGTGTGTGTGTTTTTTTTTGTATTTGTCGCAGAGAGTTCATATTGCAAATGAAAAAATCCCAAAGAAAATAGGAAAGCAAAGATTCCCCAATGCACACTCCTACAGAAACATGCTGCTAATACAGAAAACACTACCAAATACAAAAATGCTGCAAGAATTACTCAAAACCTGAATATAAACCAACAATTTCAGTTCGATTGCATAATTCAGGTAATTTGGAGATACTACATTCGGCGTTAACTATTAATACAAAGTTCCCGGTGTGATCAGTTTTAGGTTTTCCCAAAGAAACTTGTGTGTTTTGTCGTACTTGACTTGCATTGGACATAATTTTGCTGTTTATGAAGTGTAAAAGTAATTCATTAATTCTTTTTTTATATGATTATTTATTTATCTATTTAGTTAAACTTGGAGTACTTTACATGTACAGTAATGGAGTCACTTTACATTGTGGTTTACTTAGGTAAAGTACTAAGTTTGTCTTCCGAAGTCTCTGTGAGGACTTCTTCTGAATGTCTCCAGCCCTTTCATATCTGTGTTGTGATAACGCTGAGGTCAGTGAATGAAATCGCACACTCATCCTTCACCTCTGTTTGAAGCTGCAGGTGTTCAGCCTTGATCTGTGTGACAGTTTACTCTCCGAGGCGGCAGAGGTCACAACCTCATTCACCTGCAGCAGGAAAACCGCTCGCTGCTTTATTGTGTGTGTGACTTCAGTGTCACAACATTGTTCAACATAAGAGCGGTGTGTGTGTTTGCTGATGTGTCTTCCTTTGCAGTGCAGCTCTTTTAATTAGCTATATTTATGAGGAGAGGTAGTAAAAGCATTTATCTCTACATCCTGATCACCTCTAATTATTTACAGTTTAATGTCTGCTTGTGTTGAGTGGGGGGGTTTCTGGAAAGTCATAGGACTTTATGGTTGCCAAAAATCAAATCTAAAAAGTCTTGGCTACACAACAAAAATGTTCAACGTCAGAGGACTTTCTGCTGAATTATAGAGATGGAATATGAAGCCAGCCAAGTGTAATTTGTGTAACTTGGCAACCTGTAACCTGTCCTTCTAAATTATTATTATAATGATGAATTAATAAGCGATTTACTTTCATTTCAACATTATTACATCATATAAACCATTTAAATATATTTCAATACACTGTTAAACTAAGAACAAACTCTGCAGAACTATGGGTCACTAAAACTGAACTTAAGAAACCTTTATTTCTCTTACTTAAATAAAAAATTAAAGTTTTGCTGCATGTCTCTTAATGTGTGTCTTTGTTTAAAACTCTCCTCTCAGGTGCTGTCCTGTTTCGGTTTGGCCCTGACGTCCCGCCTCTACGTGGGTTACTCTGTGGTGTCGTTGCTGATTGAGATCAACTCGGTCTTCCTTCACATCCGACAGGTCCTCCTCCTGTCAGGACGGAGGAACAGGACGGACACCACCACCCCTCGCCCGTCTGTGACCTACAGCGTCACCAGCTGGCTCACCCTGTTAACGTAAGTGCTGCATCTCCTCTGCTGGTTTCACACAAGTAGAAATGAAACATCTTTGTGGATTAGACATTGTTCATATGTGAATAATTGAAAGTTCCTTCAAAATCCTTTCAAATTTCAACCCACACATTTAAATATGTAATCTGCTCACATGAGAATCAGATTAGCGTGTGTTTGTAATTTTCATTAGAAAAGGAATGGCCTGTCATATGCTAAATGTACTCAATTAATATCCTATTGCAGCTGCTCTTTTATATCAATAACATGTAAAGAGGACATATTATGCTAACTTTCAGGTTCATATTTGTATTTGCCTGTTCTGTGACATGTTTCCTTTTTGCATCCAAAAAGCAGACATTTGCTTCTGGTTTGCGTGTCTAAAATCTACTATTAAAAATAATATATTAAATCACATTTTCATAAAAACTAAATACACAAAAAAACTCAAATCTAAGGATGCTACAGCCAGGCTCTGTCCAACGTAACGTATCAGGAGCTGCCTTTCAGCACCTCTAAAGAGCACACATTTCACGAGTAATGTCGTTTATTAAAAGCATTTGTTAAAAAGGTCTTCACAGCTTCTTTGTCTCCCTGCAGGTTGTTTGTGTTTCGTGTCTGCACGGTGGGCTGGATGACCCGCTGGCTGGTAGCTCACAGTGAACACATGCCTCGCTTCGTCCTGACGATGGGGGCAACGGGCCTGAGCCTCATCTCCATCATGAACGTGGTGCTGCTGTACAGACTGATCAGGGCCGACTTCATCAGCAACACACACAACACCAGCGGGGACCTTTAGAGGGAGACAGTTCTCTGATCCAAAATGACTCCACTAGCCCAGGTTTCTACCTCATGACGGGCCTGACCACAGACTTATTATGTTCTTACTTATAATGTTCATCATTATAGTAAAAAGTGAAGCATAGCATATCACGTCTTTTGTGGAATTAGACTTACAAAATAATCACACAAGAGCTGCTTTAAAGGGGACCTATCATGCAAAATGCACTTTTGTACGTCTTTTATACATGAATATGTGTCCCCGGTGTTCCAGGGAACTCACCAAGTGTCAGAAAACACAACCCTCTCTATTTTCCTCCATACCCAAATCTCTAAAAAAGGGGCTGCAACGGATCTGATAAAAACTGATCCAGATTTGAACACTGTCCTGACGTCAGGACAGTGGCGCTACGGCTATTGGGCCAACTCCACCAATCAGGAGGAGACAGCCACGGCCATTGCCGTTCGAAAGTGCTGGAGACGCTGTAGTACATATGCCAGGCCTCTAGATGGTGCTGTTCTCACAGAATCTGCCCTTGCAAAAACAGAGCTAAAAAATGTCAAATTGAGCAAAATGAGGCATGGCTAAAATGCATGATCTGTTTGGTATTTTGAAAAAAAAAAGTATAAATATGCCTTATATAGGTATGGTCCTATACTATATTATTCAAATATAGCATGATAGGTCCCCTTTAAGCTCTAATGTAGACTCAAAAACAATTATGCCTAAAATGTTGACTTTTTCATCTAATTTTCTTCAGCATTTCATGTGCTGTTTTTCTACCATGTTGAGTGTGGATTCAATAAACCACTAAATAACTTGAATAACTTAAATTGTATTTACATTCTTTTTTTTGTTTACATTTGGTTAACTAAGGATATTTATTTTCTATTTAATTGTCTCTTGACTTTAGTTAGTAATATTGCTTGATTTTTGTATTTTTGTATTTACTCATGTTGTGTCATTCCAAAACATTACATTTAACGTCTACAAAGACATTTTAAATGTTACATGTGCCTTATTTTCTATAAAGTAATTGAATCACAAAAATGTTAATAATTATTTTCTTATTTTTATTGGCATTTTCAAACTTCATTTTTAATGAAAGTGAAAAGCAGCAATATGGTGCATAGGCGGGAGAGAAATTAACAGAAAGGAATGGCCCTGTTTTATACAAATACATTAAAATGGCACTACATCATCATCGTCTTTTGGAGTAAGCTAACCAGAGAGGGACCTTTGCAGCCTGTCTTGGTTTGGACTTCTTCTTTGACGCGCGGCAGGTGGATCTTCTCTGTCCGTGACTCTCTCTCATAGCAGGGGCAAACCTTCAGGTGCTCGGACATGGGCGGCACGTTTTGGAAGCACCAGGAGTCGACAGGACTGAACAAAGTGCTGAACTGCCAGACCTGAAGTCACAGAGGAGAGACGGGTAAGGGAGACAGATACAGATGTAGATTTGGCCAATGATGTAACTCATTACTAAATGATGTAAAAACCCATTTATTATTTGTAGCTTGATTTGTATACCTTAAGCGGTGTCCTTTGACTGTCTAGCAGCCAAACACCAAATGAGGTAAAGATGATAAACGTGTTGAATTAGTCATTTGGACTCCAGGTGGTTTAATCTTTATTTGTTTACATTTAATATTCTCCTAAAGAAATAAGCTTGAAGGGAATATAATCAAATACTAAATGTGAGATAAGGCGGAACTGTTTTATGAATATGCACATGCAATAATTAGCTCTCATTTTATCTTTACACTCACCTTCATTTTGACCTTCTTATAAATAACAAAGACGACTTTCTGTTTAATGCACATGACATACTTTTAACTACCTAGATCTTGGTGATAAAAAGCCACGCATGTATATGTATGTAATTACTCACCGTCTCCGTCACCCTCCACTTGGCTCCTCCATGTGAGTATGTCTTCTTCTCCCAGCGGAGGGTGACCATGCCTCTCTGCTGCAGCAGAGAGGAGCTCACCTGCCTCATCAGCTGGGACACCAGAGCCAGCTGGGACAGAGACAGACTGTCCAGGAAACTGGCCATGTGGCACAACACCTCGTAGGGCAGCGAGCTCAGAGAGTCCTCCCCTCCTCCTCTCCGACCTCTCTTCCTCTGAGTGGTGGAGGAGTCCTCCGAACTCCTGGACGTGGAGGTGTCACCCAGAGAGGAGGGGGTGGTGGGATTCAGGCTATAGCAGCCGATGTCCTCGCTGAAAGCAGGGTGGAAACTGTTAAAAGCACTGGATTTGACCGGGTTGAGTGTAATTTATCTGCAAGTAATTGTAGAAAATACACTTGAAAAGGAAACAAAGAAAAAAGGTGCGCCAGTACACTATATTAAAACGTTTTATCTCACTTGTAGGAGACGGTGGCTTCATGTGTGGACGGCTGAAACCTCTTCTGGCTATAGGTGCATCCCAGGTATGATAGGGGGCATCTCTGCTCGAACCATCCATTCACACACATCTGAATGTCACTGTGGACGTTCCTGCACGAGAGAGCATATTGATCATTGCTACGATCATTTAATATATAAATAACAGACATATCAATTGATCTGACGTTTTAATCACTAGGGATTCTTCTCGTCTCACCGTGACAGAGAGATGGTGTTTAGTGCATTATGAAAAATCTGATTATGTCCCTGACTTTCTACGGAATAGAATAAATTGTGGGTTTCAAGGTTTGCACTTATTGAACAAAGCTTGGAAAAAGGTGCCCTGTCATCCCCACTTAGCTTACTTGGTAGTTTCACTAAGTTTCTGGATTCCTATGGTATCCTGATTATGTTTTTAGTTTTATCTAAACCAGAAGACAATCAAGAATTGGGCCAAGAAAGCCTTATATTGTCTTTACTAAGGCTTCGTTTATTTTCAGGCTCTGGGGAGAAAAGAGAAACCGTAAAATACTCCAAAATGTCCGCATCTATTTTACAAAATGACACGCATGTTTCTTTATATGTATGTATGTATTGACTTCATCTAATGCTTCCCCTCTTCTACTCACTGTGCCTCTCCTAAAACCTCTTCAATAATAGTGTGGGAGGAAGTTCAGGTCGGAGACAAGAATATAAAAAAATATGAATTCCAAAGATATTTGGATACCCAGATACAAAACCCACTTATAATGTTTGCCATATTCTCTGCGTTTGAAGTTGTGTCCGCAGAGGAAGGTGAAGGCGGAGCTGGCCTTGTGGTGCCGGCTGGTGACGCTCTCCACCTGCAGCTGGAGGTGCAGCTCCAGAGGTTTAGCAGCAGTCAGATCTGCCAGCGATGTGTTTCTCAGGAACGGGGCAGACAGGAAGTTGTAAGTCTGCGTTCCCTCGTCCTGTAACAGACCGTCCATGCACCTGCTCTCTGCGATGAGGTGACCCCTCTGCTCCTTCTCCAGGGAGCACAGCAGAGAGGCCTGAGGAGCAGATCCAACACAACACAGTGATACATCAGTTATTCTTTTGATAAATAGATCAATCATGTTGGAGGGGTTTCAGTGAACAAGATGCTCTGGTTTGTCTAGTTCTTTTTGCATAGAAGAAAGATAGATAATAGTCTTTTTGTCATCTTGAACGCTTTCGGAACAGCTTATAGCACATTCAAAAATGTCTTTCACAATGCACCAGAGCCCAAAATGAAACTATACATTACTTTTCCAATCTAAAGCCTCAAACCCAAATATATGTAGGCATTTTAGATAATTGACTAAAAGGATAATGGATCATGTTGAATTTCTTTTATATTCGAGCACATATTTTAAAGAATTGTGAATTTGTCATGGTAATGCTTTTATACAAAAAGGTAAGATGTGAAAAGTTCTCTCTGTCTTAGAGATAATACTGATAAGTCCACAGGTAATTATCACTCCACTGCAGGTCCCCTCAGCTCTACTGGAATTGTTAGCCATTTTAGCCTCTATCGGCCCTTTGCTTTCTTTGGTTTTGTGGCATACAGCAAGTCTTCACCAGGAAAAGTAATGATAAACTACTAAGATCACAGGCAACCTTGGTAAGCAATCAAACCATGTTATTGTTTTCACCCCTAGTGGTAGTGGTATTTCATATTGTGTGTTTAAAAGTGGTATGAATTTGTCTCTGACCTGAACTTCCTCCCACACTGGCATCTCCTGCAGGGACACCCCCAGGTCGCTGGTGTCCACAGCTTTTTTCTCCCTCTTGTAGAAGCCAGGGTTGCGGATGCGGGAATGCTTTGCAGAGAAGCTGGTTGGCGTTTTAAAGGTCCGCACAGTGATAATCTTCATGGGCTCCACATATCCGTAAACAAATTCCTTTTGCTTCAGTTTGCCAGCGAGACTAGAAGAGGAGTTGGAAGCAATGCATGCACTGCTCCCCTGTGTGCACGTGTTCGAGGCTGCTGCACCCCCACAGTTATCCTCTGTGTCTTCCTCTGTTAGAGTCCCTAGACCTGTTCCTCTCCCTGCAGAACGACTCTGGTCTTTGGCTGCCTTTCCTGCTTCCCTGCAGCCACCCATGTCCTTACTGAACATTCGCTCCCAGGCGTTGTAGTTTTCTAAGAGATCAGCATCAACTGTTGAGTCCATAGTCCAGAGTCTCTCCTCCTGAGTAAGCTCAACCTCATCTTCATTCTCATATTTTATTTCACCGTTGTTGTTCATGACAAGCGCGTGAAAAGGCTCCAAGGATTGAGAACTTTTGAGATTGAGAGCCTCCATTGCGGCCTTTTCTGCTGCCTCCTTCTTCTGCTTCTGCTTCCCCTTCCTCTTCCTCTTCTCTTCCTCTTTCTCCACCTCATCCACACTCTGGGTCAGCTCTGGGAACAAATTCTTCATCTTCATGGAGTGAAATAGCAGGTCCTGGTCTTTCAGGGCCATGGCCAGGTCCAGACATCCGCCCTGCTCCCTTTCCCTGATAAGGTTTTCATGCAGCTCCGTGTTCGGATAAGAGTGGGCGTCATTGGCCGGCCAGCGGTTCCACTCCATGGAGCAACACACCAGGCTGGCAGGGCACACCTGGAGGTGAGCTGCCTGTGAGGAGCGAGGCATGTGGAGCGGGCAGCCGAACCCAGCGTTGAGGCAGGGCACCCTCACGTTGGGGCAGAGCAGCAGGTGGTCCTCCTCTTTGCACAGGTGGAAGACAGCTCCACAGAGCAGGCGGCAGGGGATGACAGCGCAGCAAACTGAGACCTCCACCTGAGCCCTGCAGCGCCGACTGTAGCAGGAATCACAGTGGGCATGCTGTCTCACCCTGGAGGCTCGAGTATGATCACTCTGATTGGGTTCACAGAGGAAGAAATTAAAGAAAAGGACAGCATATAAATGATGTTTATGAGATAGGACCTCCCGACCCTTAGGAACACTGACCAAAACTCACACATACACTTCAAGCTGTTTTTTTTTTTTATATAGCCCATGATGGAAAGATGCAGGGAGAATAAAGTCTTATTTTACCTGCAGCTTAATCAAAAATAGATGGTGTATCAATCACAGCTGCTTACAAGCACAATTTACAGTCACTTGAAACCCAAAAAAACTAAATCAAAAGTCACCACAACAATCAGCGAAACGGGTTACCTGACATCTCCATGCTGTCTAATTATTATTTATTTATACATTTTCTTAATCCTAAAGATGTCCATAAAGCCCTTTTAAATCATTCGGTAAATAATTCCACAGTTTAACGCCAGCTACAGATAAAAAAAAAGCCATCATGAAGCATGACAGTGAGTTGGATCGGTTGGTTGGGACTTTGTAATCACACCATTCATGTTTTCCAGTGAGTGTAAACCAACCCCAGATTTGCTGTCTGACAATAACTCTCTAGCTTTCTGTCTGTTTAAAACGCATGCAGAGGACAGACCTGCAAATACAGGCAACGCCACACACTTCCTGTGGGTCATAAGTGATAATTGAGATGGATTATTTTTGTACAAGTCTAAGGAAAATCCTACTCATTGTTTCTTTAACCTCTATTTACTCCAGTGACCCCAACAAGTGGTGTGAGGGTCAAACTTGTGCTCTGCAGCCAAACATCGTTCAAATCAACAGAACTGTGTTTTAAGTTAATTTCCCTTTTTGTAAAAACAGAATATGGTCTACTATTTTAACCCCCTTAACGCTATAAAGGGATATCAACTAATTAAGATTCAGAATTCCTTTATTTCTCCCACAAAAGGGGAATTTACAACAGAAAAAAAAATCTTAGAGTTACAAAATCCAACCATACCATGCTTCAGATCTTCTGGCACCAGTTTTGTATCTGAAGCTGTTGGTCAATCCTGCAAACAAAGAAGAAACGTAAAATATCAAAGTCTTGCATGTGAACACACACTGGCAGTCCTGTGGCATTCAATGGGCAGCAGCAGTGAAGTACAGTCTTTAGCATACCGCTGTAAGAGAATACAAATGACAGAACATGCTCCGTCTTGAACTTTAAAGACCAAGTGTCTCTGTGAGTGTGTGTATTTCTGCTATGTGTGTGTGTTATTAATAGAGCTAAGAGGACGGACCGAGAAATGTTTCACAGGTGGTCAGAAACATGGTTTGAGTTACCAGCAGCCTCAGACGCTTACATCAGGAAAGCTCTCTAACCCTCTCCCCTCTGTTTGTTATTGTGGTGTGCTTATAATTGAGTTCCACATGCAGGGAAAAAAGGCTAATATCCAAACAGTGTCCTCTAGTAGAGATTTATTCAGTGTGTCAAATCCATATACGTTACTCTTTATGTGGACCTGGAAACAGGTTCACATTATTTCAGCCCTCAGATAGGAAGTATTTATCAAAATGAGCTGGATGAATCCATTGCATAAACTAAATGGAGGGTAGGGAGGCGTTATTCCTCCTGCTGAACCTTGGTGCTGCTCTTCTAATTTTAACCCGCCAGTTCAAAGCGCACACGCACTGAAAGCAACGTTACAAATGGAGAAGGAAGCAACGTGTCTGCAGTGGGACCTTGGTGAGACCTTTGATAAGATAAGATTTGTTCTCGTTGTGAATGGGTTGAACTATTTGATTGCGTTTATGTGTGTTGATGCTAATTACAAACAGTAAAGTCATACTACTCAGACATGTAATACAACTGTAGAGTTTAAGTACTTCAGCTGCTTATGTCTATCTTGTTTTCACAGTGCCACAGGAAATATAGATTACTGCTTACTTAGAGTATCAGGTGAGAAAGAAGAAGGAATGTTTTTCTAGAGTTTAGTGCAAGTGAAACAGGTTTACTGTTTAACTGTGCTGCTGATTTGTTGTACAGCGAGCAGTATGTCGGACCTAGAAGGGTCAGCGTTTACATCTGAGGGGTCATGAGATAACATTATATGAAAACAATAAAACACCAAAATGAATACTTGCTCAAACTCTTGAGAAGTGGAAAATGTCAGGCCTCTAAATAACATTCAATCAAAACAGGGAGGAGAGATTCACTCGCAAGAGAAACATGTCTTTTACAAGCCTAATGACTCGCAATGTGATTTCCCTCTTTAAGGTTAACATTACAGATTTAGGTATCTGTTCTTATTGTCAGTGGCTTTGATTAAAAGCATCAGCTAATAGTAATGTAATGTATTTTTGTTGCAGGATTACAAGACCTAAAGATGGTGAGTCTTCACTTTCTTGTAATTCTTATTGAATCAAAATATGTTAAAGCCTTGATGTTTCATAAACAGTATATATATTTTGTTCTTTTCTTTCATTTCTTCCTCTGTGAACCCAATCAGAGTGATCGTACTCGAGCCACCAGGGTGAGACAGCATGCCCACTGTGATTCCTGCTACAGTCGGCGCTGCAGGGCTCGGGTGGAGGTCTCTGTTTGCTGCGCTGTCATGCCCTGCCGCCTGCTCTGTGGAGCTGTCTTCCACCTGTGCAAAGAGGAGGACCACCTGCTGCTCTGCCCCAACGTGAGGGTGCCCTGCCTCAACGCTGGGTTCGGCTGCCCGCTCCACATGCCTCGCTCCTCACAGGCAGCTCACCTCCAGGTGTGTCCTGCCAGCCTGGTGTGTTGCTCCATGGAGTGGATCCGGTGGCCGATTGACGAAACAAACCCTCACAGCGAAATAGCCCTGCAGGAGAACGTGCTGAAGGAAAGTGAAGGGCAGGAGCAGCCTCTAGACCTCGCCATGGCCCTGGTGGATCAGACAGACCTTTATGAACGCCTGGAAATGAATCCTATCTATCCAGAGTTGATGGAGGCAGAAGAGAAGGAGAAGAAAGAAGAGGCTGCAATAGGAGGGTTTGTTAACGGTGACACAGACACAGCTACTAATGAAGGTATGTTATCTATATTTTAAACTCACAAAATAATAGAAGTTCTTTTTTCTCCTCAACTGTTGTATTTTCATCACTGTTTTCTGTTTCCTCACATCAGTTTCTGCAGAAAGCAACTCGTGTGGGAGTAATGTTGTTGAACAGAACGGATTAGGGCAAATCTCAGGCCCCTTCAAAGGGACATACAACCTGTGTGACATGATGTTCAGCATGGAGAGAGGCGGCTGTGCTGCTGCTCAGGCAAACCAAGACAATCCCAAACAAAACCCAAACCCCGAAGAGAAGGACACAGAGAAAAAGGAAGCAGCTGCAGACACAGGTAAAACAGGTCACGCCCCGTGGCAGGAGGGGGTGATGGAGCGTCTGGGGAACGAGCTCACCCCGCAGGAGTTCAACATGTACATGGTGCATCATGGCAGCATGCTGCTTGCCTTCGGGAAAATCAAGGCCTGCACACCAAGGGAGGACGATTTTGTCTACGGCAGCCTGGAGCCAATTCCAGTCCAGACCCTGTACTCCTTCAAGGTGAGGGTTCAAAGCTAAGAGTTCATTGGGCAAAACAATTGTTTTTCTTTTGTCTTTTTTTGGGGGCAATCCAGTGGTTGTTGTCATAAATATTATAATTTTATAATATTATTTTAAATATCAAACATGTGTTGGTACATTTATTTTTAAGTGACTTTTATATGGTTTTTGCTAAAAAATAAATAAGGGTTTCCAAAGCCTGACTTCAGTTATACAGCTCCATCATCTTCCATTGCTCTTGACTCACATGGCTACTTACTGAACTGCCAAAACTTTTAAGGTGAAACTCGAACCCAAAATAGGTCTCTTGCGCGTTTAATTTGACATTGTCATTGTGCTCATTGGTCACAGGGCATACTGACCTGTTGCATACAGAACAAAGAAAAAACTGGACTGATCTAGATTAATGCTCAAAGTTGCCCAAAACAGCTTCAAAATAATCATAAACAAAACATTTACCAATAAAACTGACCTAAAGAAGACGTGTTACTGTACTCGCTTGGCTTCTAATGGTGAATATATTTCTTCCTGTTAGATCCCCGACAGCTATCACTACGGTGAGCGGAGGGTTCATTACTATGACTCGACTCGACCTCCGAGCGAGCCCCGCAGTGTGGACACATCGGACCTCAAGGTCGATGAAGAGGACTGGTTCAGTGATGAAGCTCCAGCCACCCTGCTGGGCTACGCTGAGATAGAGGTCAGGGGTCACAAGGTCAGTCTGATTTGTATTATTGTTTTATACTATTGAAAATGGTCACAAAAGTAAGATATTAGCTCCTTTATAGTAAACACCTGATTTAATAGTTTTATTTTTTAAATAACCTCATTTTGATAGTGAGTGGATAACATTGGCCTTATTCAACAACAACAAAAAGTGGTATGCTCACCATTGAATGATTGATTGGTTTCCATGCAGATCAGTGAGTCCAATGCCGCCGATGGGCTTTATGTGGATGTAGGAACGCAGACGCACTCGTTCCGCAAGGCTCCGTTTAAAGCGAAGACGACCCTGGCGGAGGCGATGGTGGACCGGCCGCTGAAGCTCCTTCTCCAGCTGCAGTCAGAGAGAGTGAGCGGCAGGAACACCAGAGCCGGCTGTGCCTTCACCTTTCTCTGCGGTCACACCTTCCACCGCAGAGAGTTCGCCACACATTACAGGTGTCTGAGTTTGACTGAGTTTGTGTTTTGACCCCTGCTGAATTCCTCTTATTGCAAAGTACTAACATTAAAGTAGTAATTAATGATTTGTCAAATCTTCCAGGAACGTCCACAGTGACATCCAGACGAGTCTGAGTGGATGGTTCGAGCAGAGATGCCCCCTATCATACCTGGGATGCACCTTCAGCCAGAAGAGGTTTCAGCCCTCCACACATAAAGCCACCGTCTCCTACAAGTGAGCACTGTTTCCCATTCAGACTCCAATATTTAGAGTCCTTTAATATTTCTCTGATACATTGCATCAAATGGCAATGTGAAAGTAATGTGACAATGTGAACTCGTAGTGTTGAACTTACCGAGAATTATCACCTGAATCTGCAGCTCGCCTCGGCTTTACAGAGGTTTAGCACAAAGTCACACATGCACTGATGGGCAACTGATAACCACACTGTACTGTATTTGTGCTGAAAGTGGGTAGTGCCAATTTGGGTCAACCACAGACACACTGCTTTGCCTTCCAAAGTTTACCAAAGTTGAACTCATTGTGATGCAACCAGAAGCAAATGATTTATTAGCCCCTTTGCAAGCATAGCATTGAAGTGAATAGAAGGCCAATACTCGGCAATGTTAATTTCGTGCTCATATGACCATGTCCAACTAGTTTTAGCTTATTGTGATCCAACCTTCAACTTTATTGTTTTGGTTCAATCTTACTGCTGTCATTAGATGTATAAGTTACACAGCACTAAGCAGCATATTGGCAAATTCAGAGACTAGCTTATGACTAAGTGGAGCATTTAGCATCTAAAGGGATACAAATTTCCCTCAGGATTTGGTGGAGACCAAAACAGAGCTTAAAGAGAGGAATTATTGGACTTGCATACGCTAGGTGGCAACAACATGAGTCCATTAATAATAATGTTGCTCCTTAACTGCTGGTAAGCAACCCGATGACGTGTCAATGTTGTGTATACAGATTGCTGTGCTGCAAAGCTCAAAAATCTATTAAGGTTTTGACCTGCTGACACTTCACGACACAGTAAAGTGTTGTGAACACAATCATAAAGCAGGACCCCTTCCGATATTTGTTTTGGTAATATACTACCTAGTGCATTTTCTTCCCCACAGTCAGCATCTCAGGATTTTCAACTTGCGTCCGACACTCGCAGCCTCAGAAGGTGACACCTCCCAGTCGTCCAGGAGCTCAGAGGACCCCTCCACCACTCAGAGGAAGAGAGGAGGTCGGAAAGGGGGAGACGGGGAAGACTCTCTGAGCATACTGCCCTTTGAGGTGCTTTGCCACATGGCCAGTTTCCTGGACAGTCTGTCTCTGTCCCAGCTGGCTCTGGTGTCCCAGCTGATGAGGCAGGTGAGCTCCTCTCTGCTGCAGGAGAGAGGCATGGTCACCCTCCGCTGGGAGAAGAAGACATACTCACATGGAGGAGCCAAGTGGAGGGCCAAACCTGTGAGATATAAATACTAAATCATCCGACACAACCACTGTGTTTTGTAATAACAAATCCTGTACTAACTGTTTCCTTTTCCTCCTGTTGCTCTCTAGGTATGGGAGTTCAGTCACTTGTTCTCCTCAGTGGAATCATGGCATATGGCAGATGTCCCTCCAATATCTGCACACCTCAAAGTCTGCCCTTACTATAAGACCTCTCTGAGCATTGAGCCTGTCCCCCTGCCCAGCATCAGTGACAAACAGGAGTGCAAGAAGGAGAGGCTTAGCCTTGTCAACCAATTCACAGGAAGCAATTGGCAACACTGAAAATAATGCTTTTAGTTCTACCTGCTGTCAGAATGTATTTGGGTTTTATTGTCACTGATGGCCGATTACTCTGCACAACTAAAGGGACGATGTCCATAATATCATAAATAATCATGTTCAAGCGCTTTGAGCACCAGGAAAAGCGCTATATAAATAATATGTATTATTATTATTATTATTATTATTTAGCAAACAGAGCCAATAAATTCAACCTGAACTTGTGCAGTTGTTCTTGTATTGTAAGCATCACTCCGCCCAGAGATTGTTCAACAAGAATGATATAAATATCACCTTTGCCCTACAGGAATATGTGAATATGTATATGTATACATTCAACAACCATAAATAGACACAAACATACTGTATGTTTATATATTTATATTGAAATGATAACAAATATATATGTTTTAGTTCTCTACATATACATTTTAAACGTTTTTTCTCATTACATAATTAATAAAAATGCAAATAAAAAAAATTATAAAAAAATACAAGTTTTTTCTAATACTTTCATTTCACTCACTTCATCATCTTGAAGAATAAAAGGATCTATCTGTTTGCACCAGCTGACAGCTTCATTTCCACGGAGCTCCTCCTCCCCATGCTGCTGCTGCTGCTGTCCGCGGCGCTGATCGCTCCTCACAGAGGGCTGCATTGTTGTGAATAGCGGCAGGACCGCACTGCACGTACAACCAGAAGGTTATGAGGAGGTTATTTTTGACTGCAGCAGGATTCATTCACACTTCAAGAAAAGCGCCTGCTGCACCAGTGTTACAGCTCACCTGGGAGCTCAGAGAGGAAGCGCCGTCTCGCTCTTTTGTTTTCTGCATCTCCGCTGCAGAGGACAGATAGCGGGGCGATACGAGCATCCATGAGAGGCGCTTTGCATCGGAAACAGCTTCAGTATCACGGTAGGCCACGGTCAGACTGGTGAATGCATGTTACAGGTATACTGAGCGAAAGTGAGCAAAGGTGCAGAAAGGAAGCAGCTTTTATGAAGGAGAAATAACACTAAATGAGATTGTTGAAGATGTTGTGCTTGCACATTAGCTTATAAGAAAATTACCTTATAAAGCTCTTGCAGAAAATCTCAATTTGATAGAATATTAAGCAGACTAACAGATGGTTATCACTAGCTGGATAAATGGTAGTGTTTTAATGTGTTTAGCATGCAATAAACCGTATAATATTCAAACTCTTTATCAGAGCTCAAATTGGGACACTGGGAAATCCCTCAGCTACATGCTTCTGTGTGCAGGTTGTGTGCGGTGCAGCCATGGATGCTGGGGAGCTGGAGCAGCAGGTGGCCAGTGTGGAGAGAGGAATCGCCTTCCTGAAGCAGGAGCACCTGGCCATGTTGGCCGGTCTGCAGCTGGAGATCACACACCTGAAGAGGCGCTGTCATGGTCAGTCTTGATTACCTGTTGTTTGCAGGGCCCTATAAAGCTTTTTGGGGTGTTCTCTTTCCTTTTGTGTGTTGTATAGGTTTATGTGTATGCAACTGGACTGCATAGGCTAAAATCCCAAAGTTCAAAGTCCCCTGCCTGAAACGCCTCCATTGGACTCCTTTGTTTACTTCCGCAACATAGTGACATCACTACGTAACTCTCACTCTTCTATTGGCTAGCGCTCACATTGTATGTGATAAGCTTAGGGGCGGAACATATCTAAGCGGTGGACCAATCACAACAAAGCCGGCCATCTATCCAATCAGAGCAGACTGGGCTCTGGTTTCAGACAGAGGGTGAAAAGAGGTGCTGCAGTACAGACAGTATGAAAAAAAATAAGGCACTTTTTGAACATTAAAGCATGTAAACATGTCACAGTAGAGGCACACAATACTAATATGAACCTGGAAATAAGCATAATAGGTCCCTTTATTTATTTATTTTACTAATTCTTTGATCTATAAATATATATAGGCCTACACATAATATGTTCAAACAGTAGACTTTCTACATATTAGCCTAATAATTGGTTAAATATGCAGACCCAGGGAGAATCCAGGAGAACTGACTGTGGCATACAGCCTAAACGCTTCTCTGTTTGCATTGTCATTTCTCTGGTGCGGTTTTTCCAAAAATGTCAATTTTGTCAGACATCAGATCGGTCTCCAGCTTCCTTGTTTCCAGTTAATGCTCCAAAAATAATCTCATCTGTCTGTCTTATCTTTTTCTGTCTTCTGTTGTCCTTCTACTCCTCCTGGTTGCAGAGCTAAGCTGTGAGCTGGATTCCAGGTTTCCTGACAGAAGCACAGAAGGTGAGACAAAACAACTCCTGGCTGACAATGAGGAAATTATATCAGGGAGTTATAGAGAAGTGTAGAAAAAGCACAATTCAACATTTTGCCAGTAATTCAAGATTATCCTTTGCATTACTATAATAATCATTTTTACATATCTGATATGTAATATATTTTTCAGCAGCATGCACAAGAACCATTAAGCACTGTGGTTTTGCATTCATTTCTGCAACAACCATGATAATTATCCAGTCAAGTTCCTCCAAGTGTGTGAAGGAGCACAAAAGGGTGCAGTGAAAAGAACATTTTATGAAATGTAATCTGAAAGATATTGATCAAGCAGATGAAGTGAAAGAGATATGAAGGATAGAAAAACTGACGCTAATGGAAACATAATCTCCTGAACATATACAGTATCTATTTATATATACTTTAGTCAACCCTGTACGTGTTTTTGTTTCTCAGTGGAGGAAGCAGAGCTGGTAGCACGCTGTGAGGCTGCCGTGCATCTCCTGGAGGAGCAGCAGTGCATGATGGTCGCTGCACGTGGGGAGCTGCGAGTGGGTCGGGCTCGGGCATCAGCACTGGGCAGGAACCTGAGGGAGGAAGAGCGGCATTTCCTGGAGGAACTGAAACGTAGAAGCCACAAAATCACGCTGCTGAGTCGTGAGCTGCAACGCCAAAATGTCACCACCACGACCCTCTGCCACGAGCTCCACACTGCACGCTTAAAACTGTTCCAGCAAAGGCAGAGCACGGAGTCTGGTGCAGAGGGAGAGGAGGAACCCACGGGCAAGGAGGAAGAAGAAGAAGAGGAGGAGGAGGAGGAGGATGAAGGTGAGGAGGATGAAGATTATGAAGGGGCGGGCTCAGACTGGCTTCTGTCTCCACCTCCTCCAGCCTCTCCCGACCAGCAGGAAGCGAGACACAAGAGGCGGGTCAGCCTGCGGGAGGAGAGGGTCAGAGCATGTGTCCCGCAGGAGAGAGTGACTTCCCCCCAGAGGCCTCACTCCATGCCCGACCCCGCCCTCTTCTTGGTGCCGCTTAGATTCCGCCTCCTTCGCTTGAACCGACCAAACAGAACGCAGGATGGAGAGGCGGTGGAGGACGAGTGGGAGGACATAGATGACAGCAGGGTGCACAGGAGGGTGGACATGGGAGCAGGAGAGGGAGAAACTGCTCTGTGATGAAGAGAAAAAAGGCAATGTTGTCTTCCAGAGGACTCTGATGCTTGAGAAGAGAGAAATGTACCTTTGTGATTGTCTGTAGATTTCAGGAAGTGACTTATATATTTAGAAGTTAGTTATACAAGAGCGTGTGATTGAACATCCACTTTAAGCTATTAACTGATTTATCACATTGATGGTACAACATGGAAAATGTGAAAAATGAGTGTGTCAAACCAGAATGAGTAGTGGTAGGGTTAAATATGGATTTTGACACTGTTGATCAAGGCTTCTGCTTGTAATTAGTAGCCTTGCCTCAAAGTCAAACTCATCGCACTGTTCAATGTGGCAAACTGCTTTTTCACTGCACCAGCCGCATTCCAGGTTTGGAAAGTCACTTTAAGAAGGCTTAGGGACATTTTGTATGATTTGCACTTTATTAAATTCATGCAATGTGCCTAGTAATGGCAGAGAAGTGTTTCTGGTGTCTGTTCTCAGTGTTTGAACGTTGAACGTTTTGCATAACTATGCTTTAAATATTTTTGTATTATGTTTGTGGACAGATTTTGTCACTGCATAGCATCACGACTGTGCAAGATGCAGTAATGAAACTATACACGTGTAGTTGAGGCCAAACTAAAGGCAGAGATGGAATGGGTGTAGTAGTGGGGCCAATAGTGTATCTGTGATCAGGGTGGGTTGCCTAAGCTGAAGATGTAGCAATTGTGTAGGATTTAGAAGGAATTTTAATGGCATAGTTTAATTAATACTCATTGTTTTCTCATTAGTCTTTTCTCGCCTGAAACAAAGAATAGTCATGTTAGTAAGCTTATAATAAGCCCAACATAGAGAGCAGATCCTCTTCACAAAGTCTGACATGTTGCACAGCTGTGTTGTTCTACAGTAGCCTAGAATGGTCAAACCAAACACTGATTTAAAAAAAGGGCTTTGACATTTTTAGTGTTACCTTAATGCCACTATAGTCCTCTGACAGGCTTGTAAAAGGTGTTTAGGTTACAATTTGCAAAGTTACCACTAGATGCCACTAAATCCTTCACACTGCTCCTTTAAATGACTTATGGTTGTGGTCCTTACAAGAGCAATTACATTAAAAGAAACTGGCATGTGAGTTGGTAAATAAACAGGAAAATTGATGATGAGATCAATCAAAATATAAAATAATAATTGAAAAAGCTTTTCAGTATAACTTTTGGTTGATTAATGTAATGATGATAATGAGGAGATATTGAGTCATTCACTTTTAATTCAAAGAAGGATGAAACTCATTCACATGCATCAACCGGTGTAACTGGTCTCCTAGCAAACGTCCCATTCTAGAATGTTCCCACAGTTGTCTTGGAGACCGTGCTCAGAATGTTAATGTCTCTCTGCAGCGCTGCCATGGCAACGGCAGAGCTCCATTCAGAAAGCTCAAAGTGTGAAGAGAAATAAATAACAACAAACAAAATACTGAAGGCTTGTTTGTTTCAGGACTGTCATCATGCCTTGTGTAGTCTCCAAAATATAAAAGAGGCGCCAGAAATCCTGCTGCTGCTCTTTATAATACACCTCCTGCTCTGCTCACTTTCAAGGTTGATAGAGAGAGCATGGACCAGTCTGAATACAGGAAGTTACATCATGAACAGGCAGAGAAGCTGCCCTCTTCTGGATTTGTCAGGTAATAACTAAGTGTGTGGATGTGCATGTGTGTGTGTGAAAGGAGGGCCTACATGCTCTCTCACAGCTTCCTCTCCACACATGAAGGGCAGACACACACACATGCACTAACACACATTTTGTGTGACGGGTTTTGCAGCAAGGACAGGGGAGCCTCCCGCTGGAGAGGAGATACTCTGAGACTCAGCTCTTTTGTTTCAGGATGGACAGAAAATGACAGGCTGGCTGTCTCTCCCTCTCTCTGCACTGGCAGGTAGGCCCACAGATTTCTTAATATTATGTCACAAATATCCTTCTGTTGTTTGAGATGCATCCATTTTATTTCTGCTGCATCTCATGAGCTTAAATAAGGTGGAATGCTTTCATAAAAACATTCAGGATATAAAAAGTGTGTCTGTTGCATACATCTAATAGCCTGCTGTTATGAGTTATTATAAAGCCAAACAATAGTATTTCCAACCCTTTTTTACTCTAAAATCTTGTTCATTGCTCCCCTTCATCTTTTCCCCAGGATTGCCATGTATCGACAACATTCCAGAGTTCATCTGATGAGATTTCACCCCTGAGCTTGTCCAATTCTTTCCTCTGTAAGTTGACACTGCTGCACTTTATAACACTCCTGTCATCAGCTGTTGTAAGGCTCTTAGCTGCTCACATTCACACATGCCACACACATGTGACAGTGGCAGAGCCTTTTGCAGTTAATACTTCGCAGCTTGATTCAAGATTACACATGGATTTAAGGTTTAACAAGTAAATTAACTTCACCCACAAAATGACCATTTCTATATAAATTACTCAAAACTAACTTTTTGTTTAGTTTTGTGAAAAGCAAAGTCTCATTTATTCAGTTGTTTGTTAACTACTTCCCAAACGCATTTTTTGCAGAAAACCTTTACTACTTTAAATACTTCTACATTAAAAGCCTTGCGCTAGTCTAGGAGCACTTCCTGTTCAAAATCTTACTAAAATAGCAAGGTTTTTCTTCATCATTTAAGTCCTTTTGTATTTGTTTATCTTGGAGACTTATAAGAACAACAGGGGTGAGTTATTGATATACTGTACATGTTATTAGAGTTTCCTTAAAAGCTTGTTGTTACTGAACCAACTTTAACACTGTCGTCTTTTGTCATTCAAGCCACCTTCACAATTGCTGTTCGATGCAGATAAGCATCATGGGAAACATAATCCAGTGCTGTCAAACACTATCAAACTACTTCAAGTTTAAGGATGCGGCGGCCCAAGGTGAGGCGGAGAGATCCCCTCTGCTTTCCAGCGACGACAGTGAATGTGAATCTCAGAGCCTGCCAGAGGACTTGGAGGACGATCTGTTATCCATTATCTCCACCGGCATCACAAACCCAGCTCTAGAACCAGAGCACTTCCTGTTTCCTGACATCATCCTAAGCAGCAACCTGGGAGGGGATGTGACTCTGGTGGAGCCGATGGTGTGTCTGCTGGTGTCTGAGGAGGAGGAGGGAGTGAGGACGCTTGAGCCAGGAGATGAAGCACAAGAGTGGAGAAACAGGTGGAGAAACAGGGAGTTTTCTGAGGTTGAGACACAGACCGAAGTGGAGACACATATCGGTATGGGGGTGCAGACCCAGACTGAGTCACAGGAGGAGGTTCAGGCACTAACTGAAATACTTGTGTGTAATGCTGAGACTGTGGAGAGAGAAATAACAAGGGGGAAGGTCGTGGAACATGAAATATTAAAACAGGTGGATGTGCTCTTGGAGGCACAAACATCACAAGGGAGACACTCCAATATTTTTACTATAATGGCATCAGAGAAACAAGAGAGAAGGATGGATTTTGGAACCTGGTCTGACATGACAGAGGAAGACAACATGCCTTTCAGTGATATAGGCATGAAAGGTGAACAGGAAGAACTGAAAGAGACTATCATCCATGAGGAACTGACTTCCACTTTAACAAAACATACATTTCAAACTGAACAAAACACCAAGCAAATAGAGCAGCTAAGCGCTGATGAAGAAAATGTATTGTTGCAAAAGGATGCTGCTGCTCTTCAGGACATTTCAAACTTTGCCCTGACAGAGCCGACACAGGAGAATGTTAGTGACACAGAACAAAATATCGAACCAAATCACACTTTAGTGACTGAACACAACAACTGTATGGATGACAACATTGAGTCACAGAAAGACCTTCAGACAACAAAACGCAGCATCAAAAGTGTTGAACTTGTGGACATTGTTGACCCTGCTGAGTGTTGTGTAGAGCCGACACAACAGAGCAATCAGGATGATGAACAGATGGACCAGGCCACTGTGATGTTGTATCATAATGATGATGCAAAGGACAGTAATGTTTTCCCAACAGACACAAACCACACAGATCAGTCTGATTTAAATGCAGATCATATTCAATGTCAGGACCCAGAAAAGAGGGAAGAGGAGGGTGACAACGAGACAGCTCTGCCACAGGTGGAGGAGGAAGAGACTGAGATAAAGCAAACCTTGTTTTTAGTTGACCGGCTGTTTCTGGCAGCACCACATGTCAAAGGTGCGTGATTTTATTTGACTGTGTTTCTCTTTGCTAGAATGTTTTTGACAACTGTGATACTCAAACATGTCTCTGAGGCTGCTATACTTGCATCTTGTTCAGCGGATAATCACTATAAGAAGGATTGTTTTACTCATATTCAGAATTCAGAATATTTAAGTAGATCATACATTTGAATTTTAAAAAGAGAAATTAATATTTTTGAATGGACATTTTAAAAAGGGATAGAAACTATATATTTGGGTATATATGTTTTAATTTGCTGTTTTTATTCAATCTTTTGCATTTCAATAAGGTCATTTACATTTTAGGAATACAAGTAATAATAGTTCATTTTCCATTTTCCCTTTTCAGTTCAACTCTGTGAAAAGTGAACTACCAAATAAGCAACCAGTTTTCATCTTCACACCTTTTGTTGTTGTATCTGCTGTTGCAGCACCTCCATGTCAGACTGAAGAAAGCCATGAGGATGATGGTCAACAGCAGTCTGATGCTGATAAAAGAAAAGTCAGCATCAGTGATGTAGTTGATCTCCAGGAGCCAGACTTTACCGTCAGGATTCAACCTCCTGCTTCAGAAAGCTTTGAGCTCCAGGTTCCTGTTTACCTCACCGTTATTTTCTCAAAGATACTTCAATTTATCCTCATGTCTTTCTGAATCACTCAAATCCAACTCTCCTCAGGTGTCAGGCCAGATGGTTGTGGCGGAGCTGCATCAGGTGCTGATGGAGCACGAGGTCACCTGCCACCTCACAAGCTTCTCCCTCCAGCTGGGAGGCACCGCGCTCGACAGCCAATCCGAGCTACGCTCCATACAGGGGATCCAGGACGGAGCGCTGTTCAAGGTGGTGGAGGGTAACTGCCTCATCTTTGAAATTATTTTTCTTCTTTTATTGTGTTTTTATGGTAACAAGTTTGTTGTTCATTTCAAAATGCAACATTGTCTACAGCTGACCGAACACCTCACCTAGAGGCCCTTTTTAGTCCAACGTAGAACCTCTTGCAAAAACTGTGATTAACGTCTTTACAGGTGTCAGGCCGATGCTCTCTCTTTATGTCTCATCTGCACAGGCTCAGACCATCAGACCGTTCCAACATCATCCATGAAGGTTTAAAACATCATTTGTGAAACGTCACAGCAAAACCACAGTTTCTTTTTCTTTTATAAACTTCACCAGCAACTATCTCAATCTACACTTTACATCACTATAAATGTTCCATTCACTTCCAGCAGCATTTTGTGAAAACACCTTTTGCAAATAATGTGTACTGTTAATTTTACATGGCTGTGAGATATGGAATAACATAGCCTAATGAAATAGATACATTAGAAATGACTATCTGTAAAATCATCTGTGAAATGAAGAAATGATGCTCACCATATTGGATTGCATGCCACTGAAGGTTTTTGAATTGCACATTATCACAGATTTGAATGAAATCATCATTCTTTCTTTATTTGAGTCACTTTTCACTCCACTTTTTCCTCCTGAATTGTTTTTATGTGCTGATTTATGGTGGTATCATTAGTACAACAGTAACAAAAACATGTTTTATCATCTTCCAATTGTACTAAAAACGATATAAGCATATTTTCTGATCTTGTTGCAGATTCTTACACTGTGCGTGACGCTCGTCTTCATCTCAGACATGTTCGTGATCTTCTGAAGAGCCTCGACCCTGCAGATGCATACAACGGAGTCAACTGCAGCTCACTCTCTTACCTCACTCTTTACACCAGAGGCAAGGGTACTATGCCTCTCTTATAACCTCCTTGCTTCAGGTATTGTCTCAGCATTCCTGTCACTAATCATTCAACCTTTTTCACCTCCATGCTCACCCCTTCAGACAGTGACAGTGTGGGGACCAGGCGAGCTTCTGAAAAGGAGTCTGTTGACTGCAGCCCTCCAGAATACCTCCTCCCTGGATGTAAGGAACGACCACTTACCCCACTGCAGCCGCTCAGAGATGACTGGAAGGTGAGAGATCAGATGTGTAATTGATTGTGTGTTCAGTTAAAGCATCAGTGGGACTATAGGAAAGTATCTTTACAGCCGTTACAGTGCCTGCGGGTTCTGACCATGAGCAGCTGGAACCCTCCTCCAGGAAACAGGAAGATGCATGGGGACTTGATGTACCTCAATGTCGTGACTATGGAAGACAAAGAACTCAACATTACATCATCTACACGTGGTTTCTACCTCAACCAGTGAGTGTTAAATGTTCAAATATTTTACATTTGCTGAGCTATTAAATTGGAAACGTTTTAGCCATGATAGCTGTCGATGGCAGTGTTGGTAGGCCAGTCCACCACTAACAACTGTCTCAAGAACTGTTAGATGGATAACAATGACATTTGATATAGATATTCATGGTGTGCAAAACATTTGGGATCCCCTGACTTCCTTAGGTCAAAGTTTTTTCACTTACCCTGAGTACAATCTTTTGATAGGGTTGGCTCAAAAATATTTAGTAGATACAGTCATGGGTAACAAAAAGTGTGTCTAATCTTGCAAAATACTGAATAAATAACCATGACATGAAAACATCACTTTCCCTCAAAGGCTGAATTGTAATCACTTGAAAACCTTTTCTTGTACATCTGCTATAACATGAAAGACAAAAGACGAAAACATAACATCCTGGGCCGAAGTAGTTAGATACAATAGTGACAGAATAAACCTACCTGGATTAAACTTGAGCTTTGACTCCTTTAGGTCAACTGCCTTCAACTTCAACCCTAAACCTGCAGTTCCCAAAATCCTTTGCCACTCTCTAGTCGAGCTGCTGAGTCAAGTAAGCCCTGCTTTCAGGAAAACCTTCAGTGCCCTGCAGAAGAAGAGGTGAGCTAACTGTTTGTAATCAGGCTCAAATGAAAACAATATTGTGATTGAAATAAAGTTATGTCAGAGTTGAAATGAGGCTGGGTAACTCTTGACATTTTTCTGTTACTTTCTGTTAACCAGAGTCCAGCAACACCCTTATGAGCGGATTGCAGCACCTTTCCAGGTGTTCACCTGGATCGCCCGTTATGGAGATCACACCCTGGACTGTGTCAGAGCAGAGGAGACTCACACCAGTCACATGGGCCAGGACGAGAACACAGCTGGGCAGGTTGCAAACATAAAATAGAAGAAAAATGGCAACATTTAGAAATGCAGAGAAATGTAACACTGCAGAAAAGTACAAAACCTATGGAAGATGCATTTGTTTACTTGTATATAAAAACAAAGGTTTTATGATGCATCTGAGGCTAACTGATAGTGATGTTGAAGCTGATGTGTTGTGTGTTATCATCGCAGAGTCGAGACTGGAATGAGGAGCTGCAGAGATGCAGGGAACTCCCCAGGAACTCTCTTCAAGAGCGCCTGCAGAGAGAGAGGAGCTTATTCAAGGTGACACCACAGATTATTTTAAAGGGACACTTCACCCCAAAATCAAAAATGCATATTTCTCCCTATTTTTCCTGATTTATTCTCTGAGTAAATAGGGAAACAGTAGAATAGCAAAATATGTTATACATCATCCCTGAGTACTCCTTCCTGTTACAACTCCAGGATCAGATTGTGTTTTAAAATCAAGGGAGAGCAACTGAGTTAACCAAGATTTGAATCCCTCCATCCAGGCGAACAGTGATTTTGTGGCCGCTGCAACACGGGGAGCTGTAGCCGTTATCGACGGTAATGTCATGCCATTAAACCCCGGGGAGGTGCCTCATATGCAGATGTTCATCTGGAACAACTTGTTCTTCAGCCTCGGGTTCGACATATCCGAGCACTACCTCCCACTAGGGGGCAACACTGCTGCTCATGCTGCTGCCGTCTGTGACCTGAGGGGGGCACAGGTACATTGTTACCACCTGCATGAGCTGTGAGATGTTTGGGATGCATTAACTGTACCTTCTTTCACGTTTTAAAGTATATTAGATGCAGAAGAGACACTTTCAATAGCCCTGTAAGGATTGTATTATGTGGATTTAAAAAATCAGTTGCATGGACACATTTCCTTCCTCTATTTTCAATATTTGTTATTACATTCCCCTCATGTTCTACTATCAAATTAAATATGTATGTTGCTCTGCTCCAGGCTTATGCATCTGTAGACATAGAGGGGCTTCACACACTGGGAACAGCTGTGGTGGATTATCGTGGCATCCGTGTTATCGCTCAGTCCATCGTACCTGGGATACTGGAGAAAAACCAGGAGCAGGAGAGTGTAGTCTATGGCTCCAATGACTACGGGAAAACTGTTTTTACACACCCCAGGTAACACACTCAGAAAACACTATACATTTTGAAGGTATTAAAAGCATGTTTAAGTAAATGTTCAAACGGGCAACCTTCAATTTATAAACATTTCACCAGGTTTCTGGAGCTTCTAGATAAAACCAGTAAACCTCTGAGAATCCAGCGTCACCAGGTGCTCGACCACAACAACAGCCCCGTGGAGCTATGTTCTGGCATCGAGACCAAAGGCATTCTGGGTAATGATGGAAGACCCTACATCTTGGACCTTCTCCGGACCTTTCCCCCTGACCTTAACTTCCAGTTATCACAGACAGAGGAGAGGGGAGAGGTGCCCGAGGAGTGTCAGAGCTTTGGTTATCCTCGGAGGCATCATCACAGCCTGGCCAGCCTGAGACCAGAGCTGATAGATGCCTTCGTCCAGCACAGGTGAGGAGGATGTTAAATAATTTGCAGAGAGCCCAACATGTTAGTCTTAAACCAGTAATCTATCTACCCTCATATCTTGTGCTTTATGTTGCAGGTATGAACTTTATCTCAAGATGGTGTCCCAGGGCCTCGTTCAGCGGGAAGAGGAAGATAAAGCCTCGGGGCAGAGTGAAGAGTCGGTCTGTGAGCCGAGAACTGGAGATACAAGCAGAGCCAGTGCTGAGATGGGTGAATAAGTGCAGATAAATGAAGTGAAATGTGACAAACCTTTAATAGACCAGAAGAAATCTAAAGCCAAATCAGGCTGAGAAATAGGGAGGAAAGGTACAAAATGATGTACTGTACAGTAATACGTTTGGGAAAACAATCTCATCAGTTGTAATTGTCCTGGAGATTTTTTATTGCAATGCATGATTTACATCAGCAGAAAGAGTTTGACAGGTTAAAATACTCAGTTTGGTTCTAACCCATTTAAAGACTTAATTGGCCTTAAATCCCAGTGGTAGAATTGTATAATAAATGACTGCGCTAATAGTAAATACTTTTTTAAAGTTGTGTTTTACCTGAGTGTATTATTTGTCTTCTCCTTTTTACTTTTACCCCACCAAGTGTAGTTACTTTGCACTGATAGACTTTCGAAATGTACAAATATTCACATTTGACTAATTGAGGCTAGGGAAAGTGGTGAGGATTGTTTGATTTTGTGTCGATTAATCATATTTTATTTTTGTAGAACACCAGACAAGGACTGGGATTATGAAAGCTTGTGAGGCTGTCGGATCAGTGAGTGACTCCTGCTTCGACATCCGCTTCAACCCTGATGTTTGCTCCCCAGGTATTGAACACAATTGTGCTGCATACATAGGGACATATACTGTATATATAACGTTTAAACTTTAAAACACTCATATTCAACTGTGTGTCTTTGCTGCAGGTGTTCGTTTCTCCCCTGAGTGTGTTCAGGAGGTGCAGAGGCAGAGACGGTTGTTATGGGACGCCGCTGCTTTTCTACTGTCCAATCAGATTCCAGCAGTGGTGAGTGGAGCAAAGATTGTCAATCATGTGCATATATCTATAACATTTAATTACTACTGCTGGTGTGTGTGTGTGTGTGTGTGTGTGTGTGTGTGTGTGTGTGTGTGTGTGTGTGTGTGTGTGTGTGTGTGTGTGTGTGTGTGTGTGTGTGTGTGTGTGTGTGTGTGTGTGTGTGTGTGTGTGTGTGTGTTAGCTGAAGGACTGTTTAGACCACACAGCAGTGCCGATGGATGGAGCGACCCTGACCTCCGTGCTGCACCAGCGGGGGGTGAACGTGCGCTACCTGGGCACCCTGCTGAGGGAGCTGGACAGGGGGGAGGAAAGAGGGAGACTCAGCCACATCCAGGTGAAACTCTTAAGATTTCCACTACATCAATTCCTACTCATTCCTTCCCAGGTAAAGAATTGGGTGATGTCTTTATAAATCTGGCCTGACGGCACTATCCTGACCTTTTACACACCTGAGTGACACCAATAGAACATTTTGAAAGACGAGGAAATTAAGCTACAGAAAGATACCTAAGTTGAAATCAGATTGTTATCCAACGATAACGACAAAGAGTTATCACATGAATGTGTTTCTTAGTATTATAAAATAAAAGCATGATATGTTTTATAGAATAATGAAAAAAAACTAAGAAAAATAAAGTATGAAGGAACTTGGGATGCTGAAATCTTTCTCATCACATAACTAGTTAAATGTTTCCTCACAGAGAATTTCTATCAGTGAAGTCATCATCAGAAGTGCAAAACACATCTTCAGGACCTATCTACAGGTGAAGTGCTCAAATAATGTAAACAAGTGAAATATTACATTTTACAATCCAGCACACGTTTTATAATACCAACATATCTCATTTTCTCCCAGGATGTAGAACCTGCTACTTTCTCCGCTGCTGTCAGTCACTTCCTAAACTGCCTCCTGAGCTCCTCCTCCAGCTTCCCCGACTCCTGCTCAGATGAGCTGCTCTCTCGCCGCAGGAGCCGGCGGAGGAGGAGCCACGGGAGTCGAGTTGCCATGTTGAAAGAAAGCGTTTGGGCCAGACTGACCCCCAGCGAGCTGTGGGGCCGGATCAGGACCGAGGCTGGAGATTATTACCACCACTCATTAGACAGGTGTGTGTTATTGTGCATGTGTGTGTCTGTGGGTGAATACGTGCAACATGACTTTACATCCATCTTCTCTGTGTCCAGTGAAAGTATGGATGATGTCATAGAAAAACACGGCCTTCAGAGGATCTCCCTACTGAGAGAAATGGCCATCAAGACAGGAATCCAGGTCAGACATTTATCATTCTTCTCTACAAAATACAATATGAATTCTGTCAATTTCAAAGATGTATTAGGCAATGCGTTTTGCCAAAATCACACCTTTTGTTTAAATGAAAATCTAATCTGCAACTTCAATCGTTGAGAAATAAGTATCAGAGAGTGAAAGTTCAATGGTGGTAGTGGTTGAATCTTCTGCAAAAATGAAACCCCCACCACTATATTCACTTCTTCCAGAAGCTAAGATGAGAAGTAGTTCTTGTTTTGCCACACCTCTATCTTGTAGTTCACAGAAAAAAACATCTGCTAATTGTGTATGCTTGAGGCAAAGGATTTACACTGATGGCTGATAATCTGAGGGCCAATAATCTGTGGTTGCAGAAATCAAACAAGCCCTTAAAAGTTATATAGCTCAAGCATTACCTTTGGGCAGCCACAATGCAAAGATATCTAGAGCAGCTTCAAATGCAGATGTTTCCCCCTTCTCTGCATCTAGGTGCAGCTGAGGGAGTATGTGTTTGAGGCGCGACACAAGCCGGTGTTTGGTGAGGAAGATGTTGTTAACATGTTCCCTGTAGTCAAACATATCAAACCTACAGCATCGGACGCCACAAGGCTTGTGCAACAAGCACATGTAGCAGTACAGCAGGGTAAGAGACACAGACACAATATTTACATCATAAACAGCATGTATATGTTTATATTAAGGGCAGCATGGTGGCCTTGCATGAGTAGCAGTATTATCACATTGTTCATGATGATTATTTAAGAAGTAAAGTTAACAATACATTTAAGCTATGTAACCCTTTAGAAGACTGAGTTAATTTGGAGTTTTTTTGTATTTTAAAAGTTATGTTTAGGACAACAACTTCTCATTTAGGAATTAGGAAAGAATATTTAAATTAAACTTAGTAACTACTTAAAAAGTAACTTCCTCATACACATTTATTGTACATTCAAGGCTCATCAGTATTTTACGTTTGTTCTTAGGGCTTCTCAACGAGGGCTGTGAATTGATCAGCCAGGCCCTGACTCTGTTCAGCAGCGTATGTGGGGTCCTGCATGAGGACGTGTGCATGTGCCTGCGTCTCCTGGGACGAATCTGCTACATCCTGGGGGAATATGCAGATGTAAATATGCGTTGCAGTTCATTTATACCATTACCTTTCACCTAGACTAGTGACATATTTTTGGGGTTTTACCAACACATATTTCGGAGCCTTTCTGAAAGTAATGTTTACCTTAAATGTCTCACAGGCCCTCAGCCACCAGGAAAAGGTTGCTATTACTAGTGAGAGAATACAAGGTATAGACCATCCTCAGACCATACAAGACTATGTGAGTTTCTTAAAATGTACGTTTATACACAAACATATTGCTGGACCATAAGTTGTTGGTTTCTAACTTTACTGTATTAAAGTAACTTTTCACTTTTACCTATCTGGTATTTAGATTTTTCTGGCCCTGTACTGCTTTGCTGGAGGCCAGCTTTCGATCTCCCTGCAGCTGCTGTATCGTGCTCGGTACCTCACCCTGCTCATGTGCGGAGAAGACCATCCACAGGTCTCCATGCTGGATGTAAGTGTGACCTCACATGCAAAATGTTGCTGACAAAATCTATTTGGATGTTATCTATTATAAGGTGGTTTAAAAAGCCAGTGCTTTGGGGTGAATCTAAGGGTTTTGTTGGATAGGTAGTTTTAACAACACCTACTGAAATCCTAATATGTGAATTTGCAAGAAATTAGGTATGAACAAATAAAGATTGTTTTCTCGCACTGATGATAAACTTACAAACTCAAACAAATATTAAGAGTATATGTAGTTTTCAATCAGGTAGGCCTCTTAACCCTTTTACCCCAAGCTCTCTCTCTCCCAAGGTACACTGCTATTGAAGAGGTACAAAAAAATACAGATCAACTGAACAAAAAGTATATCAAAGAAAAAGATCTAAAGTACCTATGGGAGAGACTTGAAATGATTAAAGTGTTGGATCAGGACCCCACGCAGAATGTGGAAATCATTTTTACAGAATAGAACTTCAGGTAGATAAGATAACTCAAACTCAAAGCATCGCAACAACACAAACCTGCAGGGTCTTGATATCCTGGAATTGCAGCAACCTGTCCAAAAGATTTGGCAGTGCTTCTTTTAATGTCTGTTAATGTCCTTTTTGTGCTTCACTACATTAGAGTATGCTGGGTCTAGTACTTCATGGACTGATGGAGCATGAGCTTTCATTCAAGTTCCTACAGAATGCCTTAAATTTAACCTCAAAATACCACGGTGCCATGTCCCTGAAGCATGCACAAAGGTAAGACAGCCGTCATGTTCATTATATTCTTACACTGGTATATTCAGAAGCAGACAGAAAGACAGCAAACATAGATTGCAATTCAGTTTTTAGCAAACGTGTGTAATTCCCTTATTGCCTCTCCCTGTGTATCTTCTGTGCAGTCATCATCTTCTTGCCACTGTGTTCGAGAGTAAAGGAGATTTTCGATCATCTCTGCAACACGAAAAAGAGGCTTATTTAATATATAGGAGCCAGGTGTGCTTTAAAACTTTAAAATACAATGTTTGGTGTTGTCATATTTATTTTGTATGCTCTTGATTTTAACTGAGAGACTGTTGCACATCTAAAGGTTGGAGAGAACCATGACAGCACGAAGGAAAGCTCGGACTACCTGAAGAGGCTCACTCAGCAGGCTGTGGTCTTACAGAAAGCCATCAACCATATATACAGTAACACGCCTAGTGCCTGTATTCAACCTCCAAAGGTTTGTACATGAACACGTGTATGCAAGCAAGAAAGTGGCCCCGGCTCAAGTGCATTTCAACCGAATTATACTTTGTCTCATCTGTGTTTCTCTCCAGTTTGCCACACCAAGTCTTTCCTCAATCCTTCAGCAGCTCAACCTGACATGTGGAATCATTCTCATTCCCCTCAGGTAAGCACTCAAACAGGCCAAGATAATGAATACAAAAATGACTGCTAATGTTGGTTGTAATGCTCATCTCTTTAACTGTATCTGTCCATCTAGTGCGAAAGAAGTTGCAGACCTGAGGACTGAACTGAAAGAAAAGGCAAAGATTAAAGTGGAAGATCTGGAAAAAAATACGTAAGAACTGCAGACAATAATATTAAAATGTGGACCAAAGGGACATTTACAATATAACACATGTGTAGTCAGTCAGACTCTTGAAAACAACTGCAGACTATGAGCAAACAAATGAAAGCCTGGAAAATTGCTCCTGTTTTCTAGTAGGTATAAACTTACTTCGACCAAACTACAATGAACTCTGCAGGCTGTAACTCTGATGGAAAATGTGTGTAACTCTCCTTGGTGGGAAATAAATGAACTAACCCTGATAACATGTCAGCACAGTATGTTTAGGCCCACTTCTGCTGATGACAAGATATCATAACAGTGTACTAAAATATTTTTAAATGATATGCTCTTATCTTGCAGTACTATGTGTGTCTTCCCACTTGTCCCATGAATACTTCTCAGAATATTTCAGAAAATAATCTCTATGATTGTTTTGGATTTGTATTATCTGTCCAATACCTGTTATCCCTGTTTTGTCACTAATATCCAAGTTATTGTATGAAAATAATAAACATCTGAGCTTCTTATGTCTTTGGGTTTTGTTCATTTGAGATAGTACACCATATAACTGCTATTCCAATGGTTGTACAACTTACAATATTTAATGAAAAAATGTGTGCACATAAAGGAACTTGACTCCATCTTGTATTGCCTTCAAGTTGAACAGAAATTAAAACATCTGATAAAAACAAGGACAAAAACCACAGCTGAATGAGGTAAACATAAATGGAGTAGCCATAAAGGGAAAAATAATGTAGATATTGATATAAAACCATATACACACAAAATGTGAAGACAGTGTGTGCAAAGTACAAAGGGTGTAGAAATATGGAATTTGTAATATAACAGGTTGTTTTTACATAGTTGGACTTGGCAGTTTAGTGTATACAGTGCTTATATTCATATTGGCAGCGATGACATTTAGGATATATTATGTGTAGCCTATATTTAAAGATGCAGTGAAGTAGGCCTGCAGTGGATGTTTTAAAAGTGTTATTTAAACTATATGACTGCGTTCATAAGAGTGATGACCTGCGCTAAGAAATTGTTCTTTGTCTTTGTATCATCTCAATAAAAACGTGTTAACGAAGATAACGTGGCTGTATGAAATTACAAAATACCGTAAATGATGGTGTGTTTTCCCTTTAATTTCATGAGCGAAAGAGGTGCACGCTGCGCGCCCCCGCTCGCCTCAACGTGCGCGCAACCGATATCCAATCGCGACCGTTAGCTGGGGCCGGGCTGCGGTGGTACCAAAGAGGAGAAAAAATCTGACCGTGCCGGGTGATGTGAAAAGTCACAATACCACATCAAAACCAGGGCTTACCGTTGCATGCTTAGACCAGTCGAGGGGATATGAGAATTACCATTTGTCAGAGGGTAAGTTAGTGTGTATTACACGTGTCCACATTTTTGTTTTGGCACTTAGAAAGACTTGTTATTTTTGACGACGAATTGCCTGCAGTCTCTGCGCTTTCCCGTTCCGATCTCAAAATGGCGGAGACAGGCCGAAAGCTAAGCTAAGTGGCAAAGTTGGCATTCAGAAGAGCGTTGATTTAAAGACTAAAATACGAAATAATCCGATGGAGATATTATTCAAATATACTGAATGTGATTGTCATATTAAAACCAGTTCGGCGTTTCTTGGTCATGTCGTCATTTGTACGGGGACACTTGTTGTGAACATTAGCTAAACACTTGGCTAACGTTAGCCACGTCTATTTATGGACGTTCTTTGGGGATGAGCTAACGTGGTACGTTAGCCGGCTATGCTAACATAGGTGCTGTCAGCTTGCTGCCATATTTTCTAAGCCCGGTGCATATTCTGGATTCTGTTGTTGCTAGAAAATGCAATAACAACATCTGGATTTGGAAAATGAGGCGTGTTTGTTGTGGAACCGTCTTTATGTTTGTTGAAAGGTTATTCAAGAAACAGCGTTGTCTTGTTCTGGTGAATAACACCAAATAGCCCTATAATCAAACTTGGGTTACATATCTCATGCCCACTTTATCGCTGTTGCAATATACTGTGTTCATGTTTGCGTAGACCAATGTGTGTGTTGGTATGGTGGTTGAAGGTGGTTGTATAAATCTATTCTGCTCAAACTGACAGCTTCAGTTAACGTATACGTTATCATGCTAAGCTAACATTAGCTGGAAAGGGCGTTGCTGAGCCATTGCTGCAACTTTGCCCTTGTGGCCATCGAGTCTTGGAAGACGTCACCCGAGCCAGATTTTTTAACTGAGTAATATGTTAATAAATAAAGCAGTATTCAACCAATATGGGTTGTTTTTACGCTTTCTGTAAGGTCTCTAAAGGTAATCTACAGCGGTTTGATGAATCATAATCAGGGTGGAGACTCAAAAGGATCAGTATGAAATACTGGCCATCAACAATGCTGTGCAGTTTTCACTTGCGTTAAACAAATCTGTCTCATGAGCTGAATTTCACTAAATGCCTTATGATTGTTCTGTATCTGGCCTGTATTATCTAGCCGTAAATGTGAAGTCCTATGCCTAAAGAATAGGTTATGAACCCTTATGCTGTATAGATATGTTATATTCGCTCTTCTTTTACTTCTGCTGTCTTTCAAGGGTTTGCTTATCATACGTTTTGAATTCAATAAGCTGTTATAGAAAGTACAGTAGGTATTTTGTCCCGCATTCCCATATGAAAAGACCTACACTTATTACAGTACACTATTTATTAATTAAGTCGAAAATGAAAGGGGCTCATGCTATCATGTTTTACTACTCTGACAAAGTTATGCCACTGTCTTGTCACATTTATATTGGACTGTGGCCATTGATAGCACATGCAATTTTGTTTTAGATAAAGCTTAAGTTACTTTTGAACTGAGTGTTTTTATTGTAGGGCAGACAAGTGAACTGTGGAAGTGTAGGCTGCCAGTTAAAGGGTAAAAATGATTTACCTTGATGTTTGATTTGTAATCAGTTGTACCAGCATGGACTTGTTTGGCATGAAGGTCACCCATAAGGAGGTGCGTTGTACAGCAAGCAGAGCCTGGGACTACAAGTTTGATATGCAAACAATAATTAATGCCTGTGGCTGGGTTCATTGCATTTTTGTTATTAGATGCTGTCTTCTAAATGTGATGCTTAACTTTTCAGTAATCAATCTGTTGTTGAATTAACATTGGGATTGCAAACAATTGTAATATTAAGTAAGGCAGTTTGGTGTTGAGCCTTGATGATACATTTCAATTTGAATGTATTGATTGTTTAAGTCAATTGTCAACTGGATGACAACTGGTTACAGATTATTCAGTGTCAGGATTTGCAGCTTCTTTGTCTGATATAGTATATAATATCAACTGAAAATATTTAAATTATTGAAACAAAGCAACTCATTTGAAGATATGACCTTTAGTCTTTATGAAATTAATTGATTTCACTATTTTACAGTTTATACCAAAAATGTATTGTATGGTTCATCTCGTAGTTCTTTTGAGAGCAGAGGGGGCACCAGTTTTCATAGGTCTCTTGTGATCATGCACGGATGTAGACAATTAGGAAGCTGCTCCATCTCCCAGTGACGTCTCATTAGTCCTCAGTGGAAGCCGGTAAACTAAATGTTGTCATCATGCTGCCTATGCTCTTATTAGCCTCCACATAGACTTGCGTAGTCGGCCACACACCGTGACCATAACAAATTCATTATTTTAGCAAATTCAAATGCTTTTCCTTAGAATGAATGTCCTGAACAAGCTTTTTTGTTTTGTCTTTGACCCTCATCGAGATCTGAATCCTTAACTACTGTTAAAGACTAACTGCTGAAAATGATTTACATAAATGTTTATATGTAGAGCCTTCACACAAAACAGACGGGAAGTGGACGTGCTGGACAAACATTTGGAGGAGCAGCTTGTCACTTAAAAGTGAAGCTCTGGTCTAACTTAAAGGTCAGCCCACCTGAAATCATCCTTCATACTCACAATACACACACATGCTCTTTCTCTCAACTGATTTGTTAATGCTACACACAACCTATGAGAATACGGTATGCATCCATGTACAAGAACAAAAATGCTTTGGCCCACCAAGGACTCAACTTATGCCCAGCAGGCCACCACACTTGAAATACAGTGACAAACACCCTGGACAATGATAAGAAAAAAGAGAGAAGAAGCATATCCTCACTCTTTAGTAGTTTACATGTTGCTTTGTAAAATACCTAACTGATTAATTAATCAATCAATCATCAACAAAGGTATATATCTTTCTGCCTTTTTTATTGTACAGTACAGCTGAAGATTGGCAGATAAGGGGGGGTAGAGAGGGGCTGCTAGCTGCTGGTAATATCCACTTTACCAGGTGATCAACTGGGGCCCTGGCACATGCATTTGAATCACCAGTTAACCTTCAAAGGCAAACTTCTGTCTACCTAACCTGCGACAGAGAGCTGACATTTGTGACTTCAAACTAAAATAAAAAAGCTTATATATAGGTTGAAGTCCTAAGGCAAAATATCAGTGTATTAACCACCAGGAACTGAACACAGGTCAGATGCATATTTTACTTAACTCTTTTTTGGGAGAATCAAAATCATTCAAATCAATCATTGCCTTTTAGTAGAACTGAAGTGTTCAGATGATCGAACAGGTTGTAAACAATTCCCCTCCTCATTACTCATTTTTGATAAGCCTGATGCATGGACCTTGGACTTTATGCTCTTGATTTATGATCATGCTCTCACTCTGGAGCACTAAGCCTAGACACCTGTACATTAAGTGGGAACTGGAGCACTCTTGCAACACTTGAAATACATTTTACTGACTGAAACAAAGACAGAGTTATTTAGACATTTCTCCCAGGTACAGATGCTGGTAAAGCTCTGCAGTCTCAGGCAGGTGCAGAAGCTACAGATTTGTCTTGGTTATGTAATAGTTTGAAGGTTGGTCTGTTTGGGCAAAGGGCTATTTTTGAACCACTCTGAGAATGTTGTTCAGCTAAAATCATTGTCTGTCCTGTCAGCTCGGAGCGCTGCCTATGGTTAATGTTTTGTTGTCTGCTGGGCTGCCATGCTTTTACTTAAAGGAAACGCTCAAGCATTCAACCGTGAAGTAGAAATATTTATATAATGCAGGACAAATCTGAATCTGAAAATGACTAGGCAATAAATCAGTTTTATATCTCTATTGTGATGTGAAACTAGATAAAGTCTTAGAATTGTGGTGTTTTAATGTCATAAAAGTGTCTTCCTGGTTTTGAAGGCTGTACAGAAACTAAACAGTGTTCTGAATTGACCAGACTGTGTAGCTGTTATACTCGTTTCCTTTAACCAATAAGTCATTATATTCACAAAATATAAACATCATTAATCAAAAATGTCTTGTGTTAATATCTTGTGATAGCACCAATAGTCAAACCAACAACATCGTCACAATATCAGTATTGAGGTAATTGATCAGAAATATTGTGATATATTAGATTTCTCCTTTTCGCCCAACCCCAGTTACGACTACTTACCAATTTAGCATAATTCAATTGTTTATTGTCTTAAAGAAGTCTGTTGTGTTTAGAAGCAGCCACTGCCAACAGACTGTGAAAGGACGATGCCCCAGACAATAACGTAGACTAAGACAGTTTGCTGTCAGTCTTCTCTCTGTGTCGGGGTTAATCCTGTTAGTCACAGTCCCGTCTTTTCTTTACATTGCGCCGTCAGCTGTATGGAGGACTTGTGGTCTCTATCACTTAGAAACACATACACACTCTCTAGGTTGTTTGGTCTGGCCACTAAGCAGCTTAGTCCTATTGTGGCCCCAGGTGCCAGCAGGTTGACGCTCAGGAATCAAATCGTCTTATTAGCTTCACAATCACTGAGTGGTGCGTTTTGATTTGTCAGCGGATCTGGTGGATCTGTGCTCTTCTATTAGGTTGGTCACATTGTCCTAAAAATTCATTTTTTAAAGTTTGATCAACTATATAAAAAAAGAAGAAAGGGTTTACCACAGTCACACTTCATTAAGCGTATTGATTACATCTTTCATGCTGTAATTGGAAAAAATCAGCTGCTATCTTTTACAAAAAGATACTTTACTTGTGCAAGATTCAAAGGTTCAGATCAAGTCTGCAGAAGGAAGAGAGTTGCAAGTCCAGTTTTAAGATTTAGAATAAAAATGTCGACTTTATATACCTAGAAATTGATGTAATGTAATAAAGTTTGTGGCAGCAGTGGAAAGGCTTTAAGGCCAATGCATCAGTAATTAAATCAAGAGCCCCTAAAATGTATTTTTCTTACTTCCCAGCATTGTTTATTCAAATGTTAATGTACTTCCCTACTCTCCTGCCTCTATGCTTTACATAACTTGTTGTGTTACCCTGTTCTACATTTTACTCTTTCATTTTTTTAAATCCTGGAATATATATGTATTTTTTTACTGTCAATAAGTATTTTGTTCTCCCTTTCATTTCCCTCAGGTGATGGCCACATGTGAGAAGTGAGTAGGAACTGGGCCAGTGGTTCTTGTGGAGTCTTGTCCCGACAGTTGATTGGCAGCAGCATCTCCAGTTCACCTCCCTCTGCGTGGCACTCTTTCGGCTTGGACACCCCCCCCACCACACACTTCCCAGCCAGACTCCCCCAGCACATCACCTCACCCTCACCTCCCCCAAGAGGGAGAGAACAGCAGCCACCATGGTGCTGTCACAGAGACAAAGAGATGAACTGTGAGTGCCTGAATGTAAATATGTGTGTGCAGGCTCATTACGCATGCAAACAAGAACAGACACGTAGTGCTCATCAGGAGGCACACTTGCATTAAAGTGCCCGTACATGAAGGCTTTTAGCAATACTTCAATGTTTGACCACAAGCACAGATGTGTGTCACATGTTTTCCTCAATAGAAAGCGCTGGAATATGTTGAGCTGTTGCTAAGTCATCCTGAAAATGTTATTGCAGACAATGACACAAGAAGTGCATACAAGAATGTGTAATCATTAAGGAAATGTGAAGAGATGTGGGCTTCAAGGTGCTTCATTTGATAGCTACTTAGTGAATATTTCATAACCAACATGACGGGGTCAAAGAAGTGAGGGGGATGGGGCAAGAGGAACGTTTGTGAGCAGCTCTGTGCCTGGCTGATCATACGGTATGCATCCATGTCCAGACGTCACCAAGCTGCAGATATTTCATCTTACCAACATGGTGTTACCCGTATGCTCAAGGAACTCCTTGCTGTTGGTTGTTCTGTTGGGTTTATAAAAGGATTTTATTTGGGATTATCTAAGGGAAATCCTTCTGCCAGTGATGGCCCACTTTTCAATGTCTATAATAGACAGTTGTATCAGGGTTACAATTATCAGCAGTTCAAAGTGGCCCTGAAGCGGCAGCCTAAATTTAGCACCGTTACTCATGAAATATTCACCCTTCATTTAGAAAAAGAGCTGTCCCACTCATTTATATAACTGTGGGTGTACATCGAAGTGTGCAAGTCTAAACTTGTGTTTCCATCTGTTGTGGTTTCCCTGTCCTTGCATAGTCCGTACTCCGTTTTCTCTGTATGTGGCAAGTTTCCATAGCAGTACCAAACACAGTTTCCCAGTGATTCGCTCCTTACGTTTTGTTTTCTCTCCCCGAAGGACTGTCATTTCTCATGCCACCTAACTCAAATGTGCTGACATTTCAGGCGAAACTGTGGAACTTGAAAACATTGCGCCCATCTGTTAGACAGGGTGTGGTTAATGGTCTTTTAAGGAGGAACCAGCATTTCTGTTAAGGTGGATCTAGTATTTAATAAATGACAACCTCCCCTTAACTCAATTGACCTTGACTACTACATTCAGCAATTGAATATTGAAATTGCACTGATAGTGGCCATTTCAAATGGGCTGAGCATGTATGCTATAACCTAAGAGGACCCAATGTGTGATTGGTAAACACCTGAAATCTTTCAAGTATTTACTTTGTTTCCCCTTTTCACAGAAATCGAGCTATAGCCGACTATCTCCGTTCCAATGGATACGAGGAGGCCTATTCCACCTTCAAGAAAGAGGCAGAGATAGATATGGTAAGGAAAGAAGGATACATAAAAATGTCAAAAGAAATTACAGAAAATAGTTCATTTATGCTAAGAAGCCTATGGATCCTTTTTCTCATTGTACTTTCTTTCACCTTTGATAGAATGAAGAGGTAGATAAAAAGTATGCAGGGCTTTTGGAAAAGAAATGGACTTCAGTCATCAGATTACAGAAGAAGGTAAGTCACGTGTGTGTGCCAGATCATAGTGTAAACTTAATATGCCTTGTTATTTGTGGTGAATGCCATTGCCTACCTAGAACAAGTTCAATTAAAAAAAACGTCACTTCACCAGGTGGACAGCATGATCATTTTAAATTGTCTCCTCTTCTGCTTTACTCACCGCTCTGCCTCAGGTGATGGAGTTGGAGTCTAAATTAAATGAGGCGAAGGAGGAGATGACACATGGAGGACCTGTGGGTCAGAAGAGAGACCCCAAGGAGTGGATCCCCCGTCCCCCAGAAAGATACGCCCTGAGCGGGCACCGCGCTCCGGTCACACGGGTCATATTCCACCCCGTCTTCTCCGTCATGGTCACAGCCTCTGAGGATGCCACCATCAAGGTGTGTGTGTGTGTTTATACTAAGATGCCAGTTTGACATCGCCATTACTCTTCCCTTTATGAATGGTATAATATTCAGTTTGATTTAGACTGTATTCTGAGGGGTACTCTGATACAATCTGCAACACTACAGCCTCCAGGACGGTCGGTGCTTAATTCCAAATGGAAAGCATAATCTTGACCCACTGCAATATTGCCCGAAAAAGACTTTGACATCCATCAATGTCAACAAGTAACAGCATTATCACACTGTTATACAGATTCTCCATCAAGAGGTCCCACTTGTTCTATCTCTCACTGTCAAGACTCCCTTTGCTTTTCTAATGTGCACTTAATGAAATATCTTTGAGATGCCATTCTAAGGAGAGCACTGACTTTGAAATGTGTCTCTGGCAGGAACATTAAAGTGATGCTTCATGCTGCAGCGTTTATAAGCTAAATCAGTGAGTGTTGCAGCACCACAGCGTAGCCTCTGCAGCTCTGACCCTTCAGATCAAAGCTGTGCTGCAGGTCTGAGGCTGTTCTCCTTGTATCCTCAGTGCTTCTGCTTCAACACGCTTTCCAGCCCCCCACCTCCTCCTCCCTCCTCCCTCCCTCCTCATCCTTTCTTTTTCTGCTTTGTCACTGCTCATCTATGTGGAGATGGTGTGATGCTTGTGTTGTCAGAGGCAACACTCCCAGAGCACAGCGCCTTGGGAAACATGCAAATCAGCTCTTCTTTCAACCCAGCCTCCTTCTTTCCTTTTCAGTCTTTTCATTGATTAAATAAACATCGTCAGTGGGTTGTTTCATTTATATAATGTGGTTTTAGCTGAAACGATATTCTCTTCAAACTGTCTTCAAAGGCAAAACACACTTTCCACCCTGCACACCATCCTGCCTGTTGAATACGGCAAAAATATGTTGTCCCATTCACACTGAATTGAAATGGGACCTCATATTTAATTATGTTAAAAAACACATTTGACTATTAGGCCAATTGAGTTCAATATAATTACCAAAATCTGCAATGTCATCGTCACATGTGATCTTTTTGTAGAATGTACATCTCTGATCTATAAGTGGCTCCCACTGTAGTGCCTCCCTGACTATCGCTGCATGTGTCTGATTTCAGGTGTGGGACTACGAGGCAGGGGACTTTGAGCGGACCCTGAAGGGCCACACAGACTCTGTGCAGGACATTTCCTTCGACCAGACGGGAAAGCTGCTGGCTTCATGTTCAGCTGACATGAGCATCAAACTTTGGGACTTTCAGGGGTTCGAGTGCATCCGAACAATGCATGGTAAGATATTTACAGAAATAACATCGGTTACGCAGCGTCCACACGGCAGCGCGCGTTGAAGCTTGCCGGCGGGCGTGTCTGAAACTCAACCAACAACCAATCACATGAATCTCCCGCCCCGGACACACAAGCACGCGGTTTGATTGGCTAGAGCTTGTACTGGCATATGATTTGATTGGCTGACGCTTCCGTCGAAGCTTCAAAAGTTGAACTTTTCTTAACTTTTGAAGCGAGCAACGAAGCGACGGAACCACAATGCAGTTCGGCAAAGCGTGACGTCACCCCATTCAAAGTGAATCGGAAGAAGCGTTGAAGCTTCAACGTGTGGACGGGCTGTTACAGTACAGGAGCACCTGTAACAGGGGTGTAGCTCATACATAACCACAACTGTTGCGCTATGCATCTGATTTAAGATATATAGAAATGATAAACAATTGTAATGTTTCATATGTGTAATAATGCACAATAATGTTTTTTATATATGGAACCAGAAAATCCTTCTAATTGATTACAGCCCTAAAGATAAACTCTTAAGTTGTACATGATGTTAGCATTACAGACTATCGTCAAGACATTTCAATGAAAAACAATCTATTCTTCTTTGAAAGCAAAAATACCTCGAAGGTCAGCACACCTTGAGTTATTCTGGACCTTTAACTCTTGGCGTAACCACAGCCCCTTCACTGTTGGAGCAAGACAAAGGGGTATAGCTTGGGTTAGGAGTTGAAGAATGTGTTCACTGAAATAAATTGCTACTTAACAAACAAACTACACACTGCCCAGCTTCACACAGCTATAGAGTTACTGCTACTTGCCGTCACACACGCTCTCTTTAGGCTGCATACTCGGCAACGTTATTCTACTTCCTAATGGCGCTAGCACCGTATTTAATTATCAGAATCCAGACACGGTTGGTGCTCAATTATTTAAATCTCCAACCTGTTTTTGACACTGACTTGGAGTGCAGCTGGCTTTGTGGCTTTGTGGTTTTGTGTTATTATTAAGTATTAAGATACAATCTGAACATTTACACAACCAAACTCTTGACTGTGTTCTCCAGGCCACGATCACAATGTGTCGTCTGTAGCCATCATGCCAAATGGCGACCACATAGTGTCTGCCTCCAGAGACAAGACCATGAAGATGTGGGAAGTCGCCACTGGGTAAGCAACACCAACTCTTATGTTCACTATTTTCTTTTTATTCTGAGCATTGGAGACATTTTCATTTCCATTTCATGATTCTCTTATTCTTAAATGTATCCATGATAACATTGACTTTGACTAATTCATGCTAAAAGTGTCTGTTTCACGATTTGACTCGCACTGTTTCCTTGGACAGGTACTGTGTGAAGACATTCACAGGCCACAGGGAGTGGGTGAGGATGGTGCGTCCCAACCAGGACGGCTCGTTGATCGCCAGCTGCTCCAACGACCAGACGGTGCGTGTGTGGGTGGTCGCCTCGAAGGAGTGCAAAGCTGAGTTGCGGGAGCATGAGCATGTGGTGGAGTGCATCGCCTGGGCCCCTGACAGCGCCCACCCCACCATCCTGGAGGCCACGGGCTCAGAGGTAGGAACAGCTGCTGCAGGATCTCTTACCTACAGAGGAAGTTTGTGTGTGTTTGGCTCAGCTGGAGAGGTTCCCACAATTGTTTTTAGCAAAGACGATCCATGTGCAGAAAGGTCAGACATTACTGCACTGTTATCAAATAAAACTAACATCAAACAGAAGCACTATTTCAGAGAAGCTGTTAAGGCTTTTATAAAGACGGTCATCTAGCTAGTGATTTAATTTATTATAAAAGATTAGGTGTCACATACACACAAGCAGTTTTGACTTATTTTGGAAGTAAAATGTGTAGTCTGTCTCAAACTGCAGGTAAACTGTGGCATTTACATATCTGCATTAATGTTTCTCTATCCAAGTTAACAGATGCGCAAATGGCTTTGCATAGTTCTTGGAATTATTTATTTTAAAATTAGAATATTAAAGGACCTTGTAATAGGATGTGTGTAATGGGGGCAACATTTCAATGTATTCATTGCCATCCCCAAAACATGGCTGAAAATGACCTATTCATACCAAACAGTGTTTCCGCCAGACCAGGGCTGAGAGGGCGTCCACCCCGAGAGCGGGGGGGGGGGGGGAAATCACGTCACATCACGTCGTGTCATGTGACTTGCATTTTGAATTGAGCCGTCCTTTATAGATACTATCTCTTTACGTTAGTGATGGGAATTCCGGCTCTTTTTAGTGAGCCGGATCATTTGTCTCGGCTCTCTAGGTTCCCAAACGGCTCTTCATTTTACCACAGTTTACCACGGAGCCTTAGTTTCGCCGCTGCGAGGCTCCGGCGCTCGCAGTTCACGCGCGTGCTCCACTAGCACTCATCGCGTCCAAATCGCGCACGTTCCGTGTTGTCCTGTGGCAGGCACCGCCGATGTCGGGGAAACAATCCTCAATACTCCGAAAAGAATCCCACCAGACTCCTTTGCCCCTCCGACAGAGGGATGTCCTTGTCCTTTTTCCTTTTCGTCATTTCAAGTGATGAAAACTCTCGATCTTCTCTCGAATTATTATTTTTTTTTTTGACGCCCTCGGCTCGAGTTCAGGGCGTTCCGAGCTGAATAATGGCGTCAAATGACGGCAAGACGCCCCCCTGGCGGAAACGCTGCCTAGGAAGCATCTTTTAGGACAAACTGCCGTCTTGTCTTTCAGGCAGCTAGGCACTGTTTCTAACATCTTCCCTGTGTTTTTTTCGACAGAGCAAAAAGAGCGGGAAACCTGGCCCCTTCCTCCTTTCCGGATCCAGAGACAAAACAATTAAGATGTGGGACGTCAGCATTGGCATCTGCCTTATGACTCTGGTGAGGACTCTCAGTGATGATGGCTGTCTCAGTGTTACTGCTGATGAGTGAGAGGAGTGGTGGGTAACCAGTGTTGTCTCTACAGGTGGGACATGACAACTGGGTGCGTGGGATATTGTTTCATCCTGGAGGAAGATTCATCGTAAGCTGTGCTGATGACAAAACCCTGAGGATCTGGGACTACAAGAATAAGCGCTGCATGAAGACCCTGAGTGCCCACGAACACTTTGTTACCTCTCTGGGTAAGAAACTGTGAATAATGGGAGTAATAACGTCTGACATGAACCTGCACTAAAAATTAAAAACCCAGACAGAAAAGCTCACTTCTTTAAGATTGAAATTATTGAGAGTATCTTTATGCAGCTTTTGTGAACAGATGTTTACCTCTCTTGCAGATTTCCATAAGACTGCTCCCTACGTGGTGACGGGCAGCGTTGATCAGACAGTCAAAGTGTGGGAGTGCCGCTGAGACTGTCTCCGTCTCTCACCCTGTCCTGAAGCCCCCCCCCCCCTTTCCTGCACCTCAGTCCTGACTCCCCTCCAGCCCCTCACCTCTCGCACTCCAACCCATAGTTGACCATGGCGCTTTACCTTCTCCCCGTCCGCTCCCCTCTCCTCCCCTCCCCTCCTCCCCTACATCGGTCCAGCCCTATTAAGATGACTATTGTCCTTTTATGTAAATTATTCTGGATGTAGGGTACGCTTAATAAATGTCACGCAATCTCTGACACATAAACACACTCAAAAGATAAGAAGTATTCCTTGCATGGTGAATCAAAAAAAAAAAAAATTGTGAGCTGTTAAATTAGCCGAATTCGCATACTGCCGTCATGACTTCCTGTCAGGTCCAAAGGGTGAATATCCTTGTGTGCTGGCGCAGGTGGATTCCAGTTAACTGACAGTGCACGAAAACACCAATGGCACCCCTTGTTGAGGGGGTTAAGGGTTTTGTTTTGTTTTTAGTCCATGCTTCCATTGTTGTGGCTTGTCACTGCGTGGATGGTGATAGAGAAGGTGTGAGGAAAGTGAGCATTAAAGAAAGAGAATGAGTGGAAGCTGTCCAGGAGAAGATGATGACAAGTGGAAGAAAAAAATGAAGCAGGAAGCAGCTCCCTAAGTTGAATCACACGAGGTTCTGTGGGCGAGTGCACGTGTACATGTGTGTATACATTGTGTGAGTGTGTGTGTTTGTATATTATGACAGGAGAACCTCTCTGCTGTCTCTGCTCTGCCGCTCAGAGGAGAGGGAGGAGGCAAAGCTTCTCACCCACTGTGTTCATTCATACTACTTCATCTCTTTTAACAAAATTGCTTTCTAGTAGACACTCACAGGACCTTAATGATCCCCTAAGCTGCTGAGAGCACAGACACACGGCCCATAGCAAAAGTGTGTTTTACAGAGGAAAAAGTCTGCTCACCTTTTATGAGGTTTGTGTGTGTGTGTGTATGTCGCCCCAGAGAATCGCCCAGTGCCCTCTTGCTCGCTATCTCTGCCTTGTTAACCCATTGAGAGCTCCCTCACACGGGATTTTCATTCTGCTTTCTGTGGTCTCACTGCTCTCTTTACACACATACACTCACAAATGCACATACACGCACAGTAAAAGTTGTGTATCAATATATCTGGATGTCATTGTTTGCAACATAATGAAATAAAATTCTGTAAATATAAGTTATCTATGTGTATGCTTTCTTTTGAGGAAAGGAGGTAAAAGGAGATGAAGCAAACTTCGCAGAGTGAGGTCAGATACTGCAGCTCTTCAGTTCATCCCACATTAGAAGAAAGGTGCTCCAACAGTCTAACTATTCTATTTTGCTTTTAGCTTTAGGCATATTCTCAACGCTTCAATCAGTGTCTCTGTAAATAATAGATTTTGTTGCACTTTTAAGAGCTGATGGTACTAAATGTTCAATATTTTTGGGGCATGACAACCAGTGACAGCCTGCGGCCCACAAGGATCTGATAAGTTTAAATCAGAGTGAAGCTTTTAAAAAGAAATAGGTCACTTCACTAAAATGTGAAAGCTGCTGCTCTAGACGGTGAATATTATTTATGCATAACTGGCTCTGCTGCACATATTTTGGTCTGGTGCTACACTGTGGCCTCTTAGCATTTTAAAGGAATACTACACCCCAAAACAGCAGTGTGGATGTTTCTTCTGAAGTGTTGGAAATAAAAAGGTTTTACTTGAAATTCATGTTTTGGAAGAAGTGAGCACACTCTTGGATAAATAATTTATAATCGTTAATGATTCAAATCCCTCACAGGATGAGTGATCGATCAGAAGCTGTTATTGGTTTAGATAAAGGCATAGATCAGTCCTGACCTAGTGGTAGTTTTCTGTTTTGTAAATGAAAGATGATTTGGGAGGATGAAGTTGATAATTGTGATGTAGAGGGAACGGGTAATACATTTTGACATGTATTCCTCAGGTACAGCCCAGTTATTCCACAGCAGGCTCAGACTGGAGAGGCACAGACATGAGGCAGCAGGGACAGATCAGACCTCTATCAATTATGTACGGTACCCCAGCCTACTGTGCTCACACACGCACCTGCTCACTCACCCACACAGCAATGACTTTCTCTGTGCCGTGCTGTATCCTGGCAACTGTTGCCAGGATGTCAAACGTGCAAGCACCACACCTTGCTCCGTCCTGCAGGTTTAAGTGTGGAGAATCTGGGAGTGGTGGAGTGATGACAAATGCAGAAGGAAAGTTATTACAGCAACATTTTGTGATTTAAAAACTGGTGACAGGATTAAAGCCTTGTGGACTGCTGAGCTAGACGAGCAGAGAAGTAAGAAGGGTTTCATGGGACCAAATGAAAGGGTAATAAACCTGTCTGAAACTCCTGTTTCCCAACAGAGGCAGTAGAGTAGAAACATTGGCCTACATCCGGCGGCCACCACTCATGCCTGGCACACGCTTTCCCCTCATGCAAGCTATAAAAATTCAAAAGGGGAAAAAAGAAGAAGCTCACATTTATTTTGTATCTAGGTCACCCATTTCTCTCCATCTAACAAAACTGTTATTGATACAGATGTTTAGCAAAGAGACAACGTGAGAGGAGCAGCAGAGAGATAAGAGCCAGCATTGATTCTGATAAACTGGCATGATATGAAGGTGTTTAGAGGTTTCAAGGTCAGTTTATACAGCAGGCCTGTCAGTGAGACGCAGCAGCATTGATCCTCTCAGAGAGGATTGAACTATTTTATACTGCAGGCTGGAATTTAATTAGCATATATGCAACCAGCTACTAGTAGTGCAGACCGAGGAAAAGATATCTGCAGGCTCTGCGTTAATATGTAGGTTTGTGTGTCATCCTAGTATATTTTACGTGAGTCCCACTATAGTTTACGTGACTAGCGTTTTAATCCCTGGAAAGCCTGAGGAGGATGATGGGGAGGTTTGGAGCAGCTTTGGGCGAGGTGTGTTACAGGATGTGGCGCCCTCTAGTGGCAGCCTGTGTGAGAGGTACATGTCCCTATAAGGACACAACCTGCTGCTTCCTGCACTGTGTGGAGTGAACAGTGGACACATGGATGTCATGGAAAATATAATAAACATTTATTCGTCATTTCACTATGTCTTCACAATAATGAATAACCTCATTAATGTGATGACATTTCTATTTGACTCTTGGACTAGGGTTGTAATTTAGGCAAGAACAATTATTTTGTCCCAAATGTTCAACACCAGAATTTATGTAAGATCTGATCATTTATAAATATTTTAAAAGTTCACATTTCAACTTCAACTTTTTTTTACCCAAGGATGTAGACCAAAGAAAGAGGTGATTGGAAGTTACCAACTTTATTGTAGTTTATGATCTGCCTCTTTGTGAGAGGCACTCTTTTCATTGTATTGTTTTGCACATGCATCAAATTAAATAGAAGCAACAAATCCTCATGTTCATATCTTTATTTCAAAACCAAACAGTTAAGGTTTTGTTTTGTCATTCTCCCTCCGATGCCTGTGACTCCACACACTCATTGCTAAGTCTGTCTGATATGTGCTCACTTTCTCCGTTTAAAGTGTCTTGTGTTGCATTGCTTCCTTTTGATCTCTCCTCTGTAGATCCACTAGTGATGCAGCACTTCTAACTGGGTCAGCCCAGTCTCTCCATGCGGTCCCCTCCCCCTCCTCTTCCTCCCCTTTTTCCTCTGTATATTATGCATAACATCCCTATGGACTTTTTTTTCATGCAGCTCATGTGCTTACCATGTGCATCAGCTAGCTCCCCCTTTTTTCACCTGAATCATTTTCTGTATTGCATCCTTCTATACAGCCTGTTGCAAAGTGACACACATGCATTCGTTTTACGATTATCTTGAGTTGGTTTTTGTTCTTCTTTTTTTCATACAAATCTTACAAGCTCCTTTCTGGCTTGACAGTCTGGAGGGTACTGGTTTGTATGTGCAGGCAGAGCACATGTCGCGTTGGAGGCAGCTCTTTGATACCCCTGAGCTGCTGTTTTGATTGGTGCAGACCCTGTGATGTGGTAAAGGATATAGAACACTGATTCATGTCCAATCAAAGTCTGTTACCATGCAACAACACATACTCTCCATACATGCATCTGTGTACAGTACAAGACAAATACAACACTGAAACACCAAACATTCATCATAACACTACAATAAGATGTAGTTTTCCCCTGAGGGAGATATATTGCATATGCGAGCACTGCTGTTGCATCGTATCCTGTGTCACAGCCAACATTAGTCACAGCATACAATACTAAATGTGCAACTTAAAAATTAGACCAACATGCACCATACAACCACACCATATGGGGATAATTACATCCTTGTGATGCATATCATTATCTCAGTGAGTGTGACATAAACAGTGGGTGTGAGTGGGAAATAAAAAAGAAATCTGCAAATATTTATCATACTTTAACAAGTTGACAATTCACTTTGTACTTCCACTCCACTACATTTATTTAATACCTTTAATTACTTTGCAGATTTAGATTAATGATGTGAAATATAATCAACAATGAAATCCACAAGACTTTTACTTGTAACAGACTTTTCCTACACTCTGGTACTTATACTTTTACTTAAGTACAAGATCAGAGTACTTCTCCCACCTCTGTTGTCAAGTTAATCATCATTTGTATGTTGTGCTAGGTTTTACACCCAGACAGTAGTAAACCCCGCCCCTCCTGGTTTGATTGACAGGTCTGATCCCGAGACAGCAGGGTGGCCAGTCACGCTCTCACCATGCAAATGAGCCGCGCTCGGGCCGGGCGGGCGCCCATGTGGACCAGCACCATGCCTTGTTGTTCTGAGCGCTGATTGGCTGGCTGGCACCTGATTGTTCTTCATGCGCTGCGGGCCAGCGGCGAGAAGGAAAACATGGCGGACTGATGACCTGGACGGGACTTCACCTTATCGGTTCACACCAGGTTCATAGAGCCAGGAGAGTACACTGTCACTGTGCACGTTTTTCTCTAATAGTAACATTTGGGAGCAGGCGTGGGAAGGAACTATACTAAGTACATTTACTCAAGTACTGTACTTCAGTAAAAATGTTGAGGTACTTTTCTTGAGTATTTCCATTTCATGCTACTTTTTACTTCTTTATACTTCACTACATTTAAAAGGGAAATCATCTTATTTAACTCCACTACCTTTATTTAACAGCTTTAGGTATTTTTTATCAAAATGCATTTCCAAATATAATAAACTAATGGATTCATTAAGTCACAAATTAGTCAAATTATTTTAAACTATTTTATCAGAATTGTGTTTGTCTACAACAGTAAAATGCTATTTGATGCCACAATATTATCTAGAAATGTACAATTATTTATTGTACTTTTTATACTTTAAGTACATTTTCTGATACTTTTGTACTTTTAATTAAGTAAGATTTTGAATGCGAGACTGAAGCACTTGGACAGTAATGTATTGGTACTTATACTCAAGTAAAGAAGCCGAGTAGCCTACTTATCCCACCACTGTTCGGTAGGTATATCTGTTGACATCACCGCGGAGCAGGATGGAGTGATGCGGTCACCGGGTTTTGCGGGCGGCCGTAGTAACAGGGCGGGGCAGCAATCCGGTGGGCGGACCTTAACGAGAACACGACTCGCCTTGTTGTGTGTATTCCCGTGCTCGCATCGCCATCTTGTTGCAATCCAATTTTTTACGTATGCGAGGATCTACTTTCCGTTCGGTCGGATTAAAAATCGACCGTTTGCTCTCAGGAGAATCACTGGGCACGGGGATCTCGGGCCTGCGGGTGTGAACCGTGCACACGGCGCTTCTTACCGGGAAACTGCCTGCCCCTCCTCGGTCTTTTTCCTCCTTCCGTCCCGGGCCACCGGGTCGCCTGCCGAGAGGGTTTTACGCGCAATGAGCATCGATACACTTTTGGAGGCGGCCAGATATCTGGAATGGCAAGCCCAACAACAACAGATCACACGTGGTGAGTCCAAGAGCAGACTGGTGCATGGTGCTGAACCTACATAAGGACAAATAACACAGCCGAAACTGCCTTTTCGGGGGGCCGTATCCCGTTACTATCAGCGACTGGGCTTGCATTTTCATCAGACCCGCCTATGATGAACGCACGCGTTTGTAGTTTGTGTTTATCTGGGTTCATGCCAAAAAAAGACGACTGAAGTCTCTGCAAACTCTCTGCTGTCCCCGACTCATTAATTGTTGCACACATTTGTCTCACCTTAATGCGGAAACAAGTCAAAGTTGTCTCGGAACTACTTTACGCGCACTTGATGTGTGTGTGTGACAGTTTCAACACTGTAGTGACTCACCATACATCTATGTGTGTGAGAGTGTGATGGGGCTTAGCAGAGGAGTTCCTGTAAGTAACCGAACCATTTACATGTTGTATCTTTGTTATAAAGTAACTAACTGTAGAGTGTGCAGTATACTTCACTTAAGCTAAAACACATAGGTTTTAAATATATTTCAAATGGAGTGATTCTCTTCATCGAAGCTTCACATATATGTTAATAGAGCCCTTGCAAAATGTATTTGCCCGTGTTTTGTCCATCGAGCACCGGCAGGGCGGTGTCTTTACATAATACCCTGACATTGCTGAGCTATCTTATGACACACACTTGGGCGGGCCCTCACACACTCACCCTTCCCTTTTTGTATCTCTGCACGCCAGCATTAACATTTGTGTTCATGTTTCCAAACACTTATTACACACACACATGCGAGTTGTCAATCGACATAATAATCAGTGACTTAGTAAAAAGCTAGACGAGCAGGGTTGCTTTTTGTGTTTCTCCCCTATGATGACGTGTCAGACAACTCAACCCCCTCCCCCCGCATACTTACCCTACCGCGTGCTAGAATCCGCCCACAACGACCACGTGCACACTGACCCCCCCCTCCGAGGATACACACTACACACACACTCATCGTCCCCGCCCTACCCATTCAGTGTACTGACAGTGGCGGGTCAGAAAGAGAAAGGGGGGTAAGTAGGGCAGCCTTCCTGCTCACCCCCCCATCCCAACCCAGCCTTTCAAAGCAGAAGTTACGTAATTTACCCCCGCGTGCACTTAACAATATTCGGCATGGCGTGATGGTTGTACTACAAAATCTCAAGCAACATGTCAAGCGTGCCATCATATGCCATCAGCAATGGTGTAAAGTTACTAAGTACATTTACTCGAGTACTGTACTCAAGTAAGATCTTTGAGTAACTTGTACTTGAGTATTTGCAGTTTATGCTACTTTGTACTTCTACCGCACTACAATTCAAAGGTATATGGTGTACTTTTACTCCACTACATGTATTTAATACCTAGTTACTTTGCAGATTTGTATTAATGATGGAAAATATAATCTGACATCACATTCACAAGCTACCCTGCAGCAATTAAAACGAGCTGCACCTTTACCAGCTTTGGTAACACATTCATGCATCAATCATTATAATCAACATGATATACGTTATCAACAATCTGCAGAATGAGTACTCTTACTTTTGGTACATTAAGGGAACACACTATTCCAATAGTGCAGCAAAATAGTTTGTATTGCACATCATCGCATTAACCTGTACAGGCCGTCCTGAAGTGCACTATTCTGAGGGAACATTGCATCATCAGGATCTGCAGTTTCATGTGGAGAAGAAACAAAAGTGTTACTTAACAGGCAGCCAGCACTGTTGGGATGTGGTGTTTCTATTTTCTCTGATAATGGCTGAGCTGTGTGTTGCATGTCAGAGGAATCCCTGGGATCTTCTCTGTCTAATGTGGCTGTTTCCATGGAAACAGAGGGCTTTCCACATTGCTTTGAGTCTTCCCGGTGTGGTGTGCAATAACTGCTCACTTAACACTTACGGTGTTTGCGTCTGCATACTTTACATAAGCACAGCGTGGGAACATTCCTGTCCCACGATGTGATTCAAAACATTTTGTTGGTGTGTTTCTGTTTGCAATTCAGCGATGCTTCATGTGGTCATGATGGTCCTGACGTAACTCAGCTGCTCGGTGCGGGGACGGTCCATTCACAGATGGGTGGGGGGGTCTCTTTCCAGTCAGGAAACGGATGCAGACATGATTTCTGTGATTATGTTCCCCTCCGCACAATAAGAATCTGTGATGACATCATTCTTTTTGTGTAGAGTAGTGCACGTAGTGTTGGGATGAATATAACACCAAAGTGACTTCCTCTCTGAATAAGTGATTTGTAGCACAACAATTAAAAAGTACCTGAAGGAAACTTTAATCATTTGTTGGATTTAGGTTGACAAATTTTTAGAATGATTTGCGTGTGTCTTTGCATCTCTTTTTGTTAAGGCAATAGTCCAGTTTATCTATCATCTGAACCAAGAGCAGGTTTCCCATACTGGTTCAGGTTCAACCACAGGACTGTTTTTAATGGCAAACAACATATGTTAACTAAGTGAAAAGTAGAGGTGATGCACGTAACAGCATTAGAGATGCAGACATTGCTCCATTGAGAAGATTGTTCAATAAACCAGGATGTGAGCTAACAAGTGAAGAATACATGTATTGTGTCGTGCCTATTGGACCTTATATTGATATATAGGGTGTCCGTAATATCTCAAATGTCTTTCAATTGGTCTGCCCCTTATGTACATTTGACTCTCGTCCACTCTTATCCTCTTGTCCCCCTACATCTTTTGGTGTTATCCATTATCCCCCACTGCTCACTTATTTTTCTGCTTCTCTTTTTCCTGCTTTCCACAGAGGAGGAGCAGCGCAAAGAGAAGCAGCTCATCAACAGGGAGGCGGAGTCTATGCGCGTGGAACTCGTGACCTCGTTGTCTCAGCCAATCAGAGCCAATCACGTCACTTGGGGAAATGACACTCATCGCCAACAGCCGTATCACCACCCTGCACCCCCGCCCCCCCCTCTCCCATCTACCCAAGTCCCCATCACAGTCATACCAATGGTCCCAGTTGTCACTACCACACACTCGGCCCCGCCCATTAATTTCACAGCGCAGATTGCAACGTCGCTCAATGGCTCGCCACCAGCCAAGAACCTTTCCTTTCCTCCACAGCAGCAGCATCATCATCCCCATCCCACCTCTCCTCACCTGTTGTGCCCCCCCCACATAAAAGTAGAGACTAGTCCACAGTTACAGGTAGAGACGTGTCCCCTGATTAAGGTAGAGACTTGTCCCCTGATAAAGGTAGAGACTTGTCCCCTGATAAAGGTAGAGACTTGTCCCCTGATAAAGGTAGAATCTAGTCCCCTGATAAAGGTAGAGAGTAGTCCGCAGATGATTGGTGCTCAGCCCAGCCAATCACAACCTCAGATTCAGATTCAGTACACAACCTCCATCAGCACTAATGGCTCCGGTTCTCAACATGCACTGGTTCCCCATCAATCTCCACCTTCATCTCAGCCACGGTCTAATGGAGTACTGGAGGACCTGAGGGGGCTGGAAGGGAAGAGGAGACCAGGGGGGTAAGTCTGTGTGTGTCTGGTAAAGTTGATTTAAGTGTGTTGGTTGGTTAAACCTTTTTATTTAAAAATATTTTATTTTGTGTTTTCAGAGCTGGGACCAGAGAGGTGCATAACAAACTGGAGAAGAACAGGTTTGTCATATTAAACTTCTCATAGTTTAGTTAGTATCAAATCAACATGACATTATGAAAAGAAGCCCTGTTTTTTCTTACCTTGACCACTACATACTCACAAAGTTATATAAAATGTTAGCAGCCAAACACATAGCATTTCCTCAACTGAATCCTTCTCAAACGTGCAACTTTTGGATCATGAGGTCTCCTTAAATAACTAAAACGTGGTTAATCTCTTGTGCAAATGATGGACTTACTAATGACTGGCGAATATTCTCCAAGACAGTAAGCTAAAGACACACGTATCATAAGTTTGACCCTTTCTCGTTTCTGACTCTTGGCCCTTCAGGCGAGCGCACCTCAAAGATTGTTTCGAGACCCTGAAGAAGAACGTTCCAAATGTTGACGAGAAGAAAACCTCCAACCTCAGCGTTCTCCGCAGCGCTTTGCGTTACATACAGGTAGAGTTTCAAAACATGTTCTTGCTTTCCCAGCATGGTGAGGCTGTGCGCCTTAACATACTGTTGCTGTACTTTAAATATTTGTAGGTAGCACTGACTTCTTGTTTTTCATCCTATTGTTTCTTTCTTCTTGTTTCTTTCTCTGGTATTTAATTGATTGGTTATGCTCTGTGGAGGCTTTGTTCAGTGTAATTGATCAACAATACCTGTTTCATAGCCATTAAGACCTTTGTGTTTTTAGTCTCTTGTGACTGTGATATGGTAAATGAGACTAGAAGAAAGCAGAGAATAAATCCCGTGTTCCTGAGTTTTTACAATGTAAGACTTTACACATAGAGTTTGCTTTTCTTGAGAACATCATTTTGCATAATAAGCATTTCAGTGAGATTATTATCCAGTGGAAGTTATGTAACTCCATCCTGTAGTCATGTATTGTCTTCCAAGTATATAACAGAAAAGGAACTTATTGTCCCTATAATGAACACATTGTAAAGGATCAAAGTGGGACATTTGTGGGGAAAGATTTGTGGCATATTGTAGTTGTGTAAAGAATTGGAATTGTGTTGCTGAGGGCGGTGAGGTGGAGGGATCTGTGTAGCCTGAAGAGCCACATTTTTCAGTCTTAAAAGTAGACGAGTGAGGATTCTGCATTGACATGATTTGCAGATAGATTTAGTGGTTTGTTTTTTGTGATTTAAAGGCTTCATGATTTGAGTTCAGTGGAACATATGCAAAGGAGGGTCTGTGGAAAAGACAAAATAAGACATCCTTTAGCGGGAACAACATGCAGGGGTTTGCCTTTGACATGAGCTGATGAGGGTTTTTTACATACTGCCCAACTAGCTCGAAGTTCCCATATTAAATAAAGGAAAACAAGAAAAAACAAATACCAACATCATAATTGTTATCGGTAGTAGTGCGGAATCACTCGGTCAATAAATCAATTAGTTGTCTATATTAATGTAATGACCGAAAGTTAATCGACAACAAATTTGATAACCCAGTAATGATGATCAATGTCAATATGTAGTTTCTGCTACTGCAATGTGAGGATTTTCTTGTTATTGCTGTATTCTTTGTGATTTATAAATTGGATATTTTAGATTCAAAACTTGCTCCCTGTGGTTCGAGGGAATTTATCAGGGTGTTTTTCTATTTTCTGTATTTTAAAGATTCAGCAAGATAATTATGTAAAAAATACTATCAGTTTATGTGAAACCCAATGTTTGTTTCTCTCCTTCAACTTCATTACATTAGAAGAAATGTGTCACGCGTGTAAAACGTGAACTAAGATGCCTTATTTGTGTCGAAGTGAAATGAACCTGGAGCATCCTGCAGCGTGATCATACACGCAGGCTGCTGCACAGTCTCTCACTTTAAAGTACTACGTTTTCATTGGCTGCACTGGGTGCCAGAGTCTGGCATGGCGAACGCACAGTGCCAGACAGGCTTTCACACAAAAAAGATTAGGCTTTACAATATCACTGATTTAGATGTTAAAAACACTGCATCACCAAAAAACACAATTTTTACATTTCGGATTTCTTCATAAAACAAAATAATGTCTCTCACATGCTGCCCGCCTGCATTTAGTTAATTTTAGTTTAGTATTTTGTGGGTTAAAAGACCGGGTGCAGGGACTGAATCTTACATTTGGACTACAGACTTTTGCAATCAATACAATTTGATTCTACGTAGAGTCACTAACATAGCTGCCAAAGTGCTTACATTTTTTAGCTGAATGTCTGTGCTTTGCATATTTCCCCTCCACCGTCTCCTCTGATAATATAATCAGTTGGTTTTATTTAGACAAGCGATTCCCCCCTTTCCCCCACCTCCCCTCTCAGTACCTGTCCTCATGTAAACCTCAGCCTCTCCCTCTCTCTGTGCCACGTGAGATCTGAGCACATGGCTACTGCAAGCCCGGTGACGTCACCGTTCGAGGCTGCAGAGAGACGGTGATAGGTACCGGCTGCAGCAGCGTTACCATGGTTATAACTGGAATAGGTACAGATTTCTGCCACAGCTGCATTCAGACATTTTCTCTGTCTTTTGCCCCTCGTCTGTCTTAACCTTTTTAATCTCTTCTTCTCTGTCCGTCTCGACCTGTGACTCCTGGATGTCACTTGGTAACCATAGCAACAGGCGGCAGGTGGCAAGAGCACTGTGGTCCATCCCTCCGTGTTTGTCTAGTGTGAGGGTGTGTGTGTGAAAAGAATTAAACCAATCATATTCTGGTTATTTTTATAGATGGGTATTGGTGATTGAGGTCAGCTTCCAGGTTTTAAAGAGATTCCCTTTACTCCTTATACATTCATACATCAACCTAGTGACGATCACATGTCGGCACAGATGCATGTCTGATCAGCCAAATGTCATCAGACTTGTGTCATTTTCACCTTTTTGTTCTAGAGATGGTTTCTTTAGATGAACGATAAAGGAGGCATAGATGAAGCAGAGGATGAGGAAGAGGAGGGGGAAGGGTGTCGAGGGAGCGATGGATGTGGGAGTACAAGGAGAGGGGGTGTGCGATGGAAGTGCAGACGGGGGGGTTGGGAGTGAGCTGGAGCACCAGACGGGCAACCACCCAGTCACAGCTCTCCTTATATGTGATTACCTCTCTGCTCCACCCAATTAGATGGCCCCTTATGTTGTTTTACAAACTGCTGCTCAAGAAGCCAAATCCTTATGGAGGAGGTTGCCAAGGAAACTGCTATGGGTGACAGCTGTTTCCTTGGTGATTTGCTGCAACCTTAATGGTGTCTGGCTTTGTAGACCTTGAATTGATGTTCATGGATGCACATGCGCACACACACTGGAGCAGAGGTGGTTCCTCTGTATCTGGCTTCAGCTAGGATGTCTGTTTCAAAGAACATCTGTTGACCGTGTGACCGCAAGTGTGTCAGTAAGGATATTCTGAAGTGGAGGTATATGCAGATGTCAGTGTGAATGTGAATTTGATCGATTCATCCACCTGAGGCATGATGCACGGCAGGAGGTGGCCTTTGGGTCGTGATGCGGTTGATCCCACCATGCAAAATAAAGAGATGTGGTTCTCTGACAGAAAAACACAGATTTTCCAAGTTTTTCTCATGTAAGTTTATGAGTTGAATGTGTTTTATTCTTGTGAATTCTTGATCTGATTTGCAGTCATTTCTAAATCTACCTCCTCTTCACTCCTGAACTCTAAAGCACATAGATGGGTGTGGTGTTAGATGAGAGATGGTGAGCTGTCTGGATTGGTTACTGTAGCAAACAGGGCCGGTAGCAGTGAGGAAAGCATGCCTGCATGCGAGTCTGTCACATGCCTGCTGAAAGTAAATGGCTTCATTCACTGAAGGGAGTGTCCTGTTGAAGAATCATTTGCTTATTTTATATCCTCTCTCTCCTGTATTTGCATCTTTTCTTTCTCTTTTTGGTTGTGCCAGTAGGACAGGAAACTGTTTCCGCTATGTTTTCTCAATATATATATATATATATACTGTATATGTTTACTATTTAAATAAGATTGATATTCAGTTGACTGAAATGAACAACTGTCTTATTGGGCCATTGCAGTTTAAACAAATATAACTCGGTAAGGGGAGGGGAGTAATATTCCATCACAAAATAAATGTTATTTTCACCCAAATTGCCCTTATACGACTTGTAGTAATGACATAACCAGCCGGACACAGCAAAAACCAGGTTTCTGTTTCTGGTTAAAAGCATCGCCCCTTCCTTTTCCCCCCTCTCCATGCCCCTCTACACCTACTCATTTCCCTCCCTGTACCTTTACCTCCTCCCCCACATTCCTCTCTAGTAATCTGTTAATGTCCTTACCCCCGTCATACTGTTTGGTGTTCATGCGTCAGCTGACCCGCACAGAAACTGGGTCACAGAGACGGCATGGTGGAGCTGGAAAAGCTCTTCCCAAATCTTTCAGTTTAGTCTTTTTTTTCTGCATTTCCTGCTGTGTTTGTCTTCCTAGTTTATTTTGTAAAACTACAGAAACATGTGACAAGTCTGAGCTCACTAATCATACTTTCCTTCAGTCTTATGTGACTGTAATGTTCATGCTGCAGTAATTCATCTATATCAGAATTGTGGGATTATCTTGAACTGAGGTGATTTGTGGAAATGGAAAAAGGAAGGATGTTTATTTTCAAGTTGACCCTGTTTTTGGAAAGACAAGCGTGATATCCAGGAAATGGGAGGAGCTTAGGTTGATGACACCAATGAAAGCAGTGTGAACATGCTTGAATTTGCATGCGTGCCTTCCTGTTGCTGTATGAAGTGCAGAGCACAGGGAACATTTTGTTTCAGGATTGTGCAAGCTGGTAGAAATGTGGGAGGGGCCAAGGCTGCACAGAGAAAGAAAGTAGATTCCTTTTCTGTCACAGTGCCAGTTCTTTGAATGATTTAAGATTAATACTAGCTTCCTAACCGTTTCATAAGCTTTATTCTAGTAGTAACGCTGGCCTCAGATGGAACAGGCTTCCGTTTCCCCTCCTGTTTTTGTAAATTGAATCGCCCTCTTTCCTGTTTTATGATCTACTCCTCTTTTCCGTGTTAATTTGCTGTTGCCTGTGTGAGCCATTAATGCAAACTCCCTCTTCCTCCTTCAGTTTCATATTAATAACTCGTGCCCAGTTTCAGTATTTCAGGGGGTATAATCCCTCTAATTCCCTCAAGCTTTTATTACCTCTGCAAACTTAATTAACAGCAGCTTAATAATACAAAGGGAAAAAAACAAAGTTGTATTGATCAGAACTAACCACATGACTGAGGGCGGTATTTTTTGTTAATAAGAAACTCAGAGCAATGAAGGTCAATAATTCTGTGGAAATCAATATCATGCAGCAATAACAATAATTAGCATGATATTGAAAGCCATTGTCAATTATATTGTCTGGCCTTTCTTTGTTTATTCAGACTGCAGCTGAATACAGGCTTGTTTCTATAACCATGTTCCTATCACGGTTTCTTTATACTGTGATTGTCTATTTGAAGTGTCTTTGAGTGATTTTTGTGATCATTTCTCATCTCATCTGCTTTCTGTGTCTCTCTGGAAGACTCTGAAGCGTAAGGAGAAGGAGTACGAGCACGAGATGGAGCGTCTGGCCAGAGAGAAGATCTCGACGCAGCAGCGGCTGGCCGAGCTGAAGAACGAGCTCAGTCAGTGCATGGACGTCATGGAGATCGACCGAGTGCTTCGACAGACCATCCAGCCCGAGGACGACCAGGCCTCCACGTCCACTGCCTCAGGTACAGCGCTGACGGACTACTTCTCACACACATTCATCCATAACTTATACCTTTCTGTTCACTTTTGCTTTTTAGTTTGCACACGACACCCAAGGTTTCTTCTATTTTTTTCTCCATTAACTGTGGAGTTTATTTGGGAGTTTTTCCTTGTGAGGGACAGAGGGTGTCATATTCTTAATCTGTATAAACTATAAAGCTCAGACAAACGTACATTTGTGATATTGGCCTATATAAATAAACTTTGATGGATTGACTTTGAAAACTGATCACAAGAGGTGAATTAACAAATAAAGCTTTATTTCTAGAGGCATGTGCAGGCCCAAAAGAGTAAGTGGTAGTTATATTTGAATTTCAGTTTACCCCGGGACTTTGTCGCAATGGATTTGTTTTCAATAATACATTAAGATAAGATGGTACTTTAACGATCCCCGAAGGGAAATTCAGGTGTAATAGCAGGAACAGAACAAGAATGAAACACACATGAGAATAAACACCGGATAATAACAATAAAAATAAAGTAATTCAACATTTAGTGAGTTAAACTCCGATGAGGTGAATGTACATATAAAGATATGGACAAGGTTAAGTGTGTATATATACATTGAAATGTGCAGGTAGCAGTGCGGGGTGAAGTCCTATGTGCATACACATTTACTGATAATACACTCATTCTGACTAGCTGGATCGGTTAGCAGTGACAATAGGACCATTTTATGATATTACATTTTTATGTCTTAAGTTTCATTACACGTGCACATACTACGACAGCAGCATGCCGATAGACTGCACAGCTGAGGGAGCTTACAACAAACATGTCAGCTTTTTGGAGTTATTTCACGCTTGCTTTGCCAGCGAGTTCTACGACTACTTGCAATATCTGCAAAGTAAATGCCTGGAGGGCTGGCCGTAGCAATGCTAATTATAACACAACCAACTTAATAAAGCACCTAAAGAAGCATCCTGCCACGATTTGTTTACCAAGTCTATGGTGCACAATTTCCCTTCAATTAAGTTAACATTTTTCAATGCTTTTTTGATGACTTTAAGTTTGCCAAAGTTAGGAAAGTAATGTTCTGCCTGATGACCCATTACGCATAAAATAATGATCCAAAGAGGCAGCTTATTATTTAAACGCTGGTTTCAGATACGTACTCTGTATCGGAACTGAAATGTAATCAGTGCATCTTTATTATTTAAAGGGGACCTATTATGCAAAATCCACTTGTTCATGTCTTTTATACATAAACATGGGTCCCCTCTGTTTAAACATATTCTGAAAGTTTCAGGAAAAAATATTTGCTCACTTTTTGTCCTGATATAAAAACCTGTCTGAAAATGAGCTGATCAGATTTTGGCCACTTTATGATGTCATAATGTTTTTGTGGCCTGTGTAACCATTAGCCAATACCAACCAAGGTAACCACCCCCCCCCCCCCCACCTTATCACCTGAATCTCCTCCTGAGCACCATTGTGTTTTTTTTAATCAAATATCTCTGAGGGGCGTTGCAACATTGTTGCTTGCTTTTAAAAGTAGCACAATTCATTATGTCAAACCTTGGAAAGTATCTAGATATCCCTGCCCTAATGCCAAAGTAACTGCACACTGAATAGTTTTGCCGTTTGATGTCTGGACCGTTGTGTAAAAAGGACCGCAGCTCCGTGTTGAGGGTTTCTTCCCCGTTACTTCTCCGCTGTTGTCTTTTTCTTTTCTTCACTGGGGACTCATCAGCCACTAACCATTCATCCAAATGACTGTGCTCTCCAAATATATTTAAATTAATATTTAAATCCTCCATGTTGCTCTTAGACGGTAGACAACGGAAAACTAAAGACAGGCAAACAGTTTGAAAAGCAAACTGTATACAGTTTGCTTTTCAACCAAACTGTATACAGTTAAATCGACTTCTTTCTGCAGATGTGATCGTCCTTAACAACGGTCAATAAGTCCTTGACAGCGGTCTGTACTACTGGATTAACAATGTGTCACGTGTTCTGAATTGACCAATCAGAATCGAGTATACAACTAAACCATGTAATAAGCACATAGAACACATACAGATGGCACTTGTTTATCTTATTCAATGTTACATGTATGTAGACCACTGCATTTACTTGGTCACTTACAACAATCTTGCACTATTTTATTTAACGATTGAAAAAACAAATACAGAATAAAGACACGTATTTAAATGTGCAAAAAAAGCGTAAAAAATGTGTGCAGTGAATATATGACAAACTGCATTGTATGCTATTTCAAAGTGGAGGGCTGTGCTGGATCATGATGACTAACAGTTTCCTCTCTGGTCCACAGAAGGAGAAGACAACTTTGAGCAGGACATTGACGACGATGACCCGGCCCCTCCTGCTCCCCCCTCCCTCTCCAAAGCTCCCGTTATACATGCCCAGCAGCTGCTCACCTCTCACCTGACCATCCAGCACGCCTCCCTGCCTCTGGGGGTTCTGACCACGTCCTCCCCCTCCGCCCCCCCTCAAGCCATCGCACCGGCCCCAGGCCCGCCCCCTCCACAGCTCGCACATCCCATCCAGCAGCTCCAGCCCACCGTCATCGCTCATGCTGCCATCTCCCACCCGTCAGTCATCCAGGCTGTCAATCACGGCCTGCCGTCGAATCTCAAGCACCTAACGCATATCGCCCCGTCCCCCGGCCCCATGTCCTCCATGTCCTCCATGTCCTCCATGTCCTCCATGTCCTCCATGTCCTCCATGCCTCAGACAATCGCTCACCAGCAAATATCCGCACAGCCCATCGGACACATCACCGTCCACCCCTTGGCTCACCTGCAATCCCACCTCCCAAATCTCTACCCCCAGGGCGTGTCCGTCTCCCAGCCCACCATGATGGGACACATCACCCACACCTTCACCCACCACACCCTGCCCCACGTCCATGCTAACCCTCAAGCTAACACTAACGGAGCCCAGATGAACAGCTCAGCCGTCATCAGCCAGGGGCACCCGTCGCTAGGGAAACCCACAGCGGTGCTGGCCCCCCACCCCCAGCTGGTTGGTCAGGCTGCGGTCCTCAACCCTGTCACCATGGTAACAGTCCCAACCTTTCCTGTCAGCACACTCAAACTAGCCTGAAAGATGAACAAAAAATGAAAAGTGGGAAAGATTCTGAACTGAACTTCCGGAGGAATTTTCACACTCCTGTCAATAATCACTAGCAGAGAATCTCTGACGAAACATTCACCAGGAAAACATCGTTTTTTCTGGACCACGTGTGACGGATACCTCCAGAGATATTTCAGTCTCAGCTCGTTCGTTTGTGAACATTGACGCAGAGTCGGTGGGTGAGGCCATTGTTTGTGAAGATAAGACTGTGACATTTGTCTGCGCTGCAAAGACAGGAACTCTGTTTGACCTTCCTTTACACCAGAAGCACTAACATTATAAGCTCACACTCAGGCATCTAAGATTTACCTTTACCATTCATCCACTCATCGAGGGAAAACGCACGAAAGAGAGATTTGTTTGTCGTGAGGTTGTTGCCGTGGTGATACAGTATGTGCTTGTTTTTGTGTTCATATAATCATGACGTCACGTGGGACATCCTGGAGAAAAGCTGTCACTGATGTGTTTGAGAGCAGAGGAGGGATCTCACTGATCCGAATGAATTACAGAGAAGTGTGATCAAATATGAGGTGCACCACATTACATGGCCAGATCTGCAATTACAAAGAGAAAGACCAAAAGAAACAACTGAACCATTTTTATGTGTGATTTCTGTTCAGCTGACAGCTTCTGATCATGTGAGCAAGTGTCCCATTCAACAGTGGAGTTATTTTATCCACTTCCCCTTTGGCTCTCTTTATGGAGGACTCTAAAACAGTGGAATGTTTTAAAGATTGTAATATGAGACTAGATATTGTCTTATCTGTTAGATATCATAATATCGCACAAGCATTTTCCTGGTTTAGGCTGCATTACTGTGAGGTGATTTATTTTGTACAAACCAGAAAATAATTTCATTATGTGAATATTTTTTTAAAAGCACCGCTGGTCAATACTAATTGGTCAAAATAGTGTCCCCTTTTAAAGGGTAGAAGAAGGGTATAGATAACATGGTTTGCTTAACATACAGAAGCCTCTGTTTTAGTGGCCTTGTGGAGAAGTCTAGAGACAACATGACCTTTGCCTGTTAGTTATTGGAGATTTGATTTCCTTGTAGGAAGTCGACCAAACAACACATTTAAAGGTAGAGCAACACGTTAAAGATAAGCAGTCATAAAGTCTGAGAAAGTCTTGTAATAGACTGTCTGGACATCAAGCTGAACAAAAATCTATATTATGACAAAGATGGGGAAAAAACCCTTAAAACTGCTCTCGAAACACTCAGTGACAGGTATCCTATTCAGGGCTACGCAGGTTTTCATCCTCTTCACTCTAAAGCAACAGCTCCCCCTGCTGCCTCATACTGATGCTACACATGCATGCACATACACATACACATACACACACACACACATACACATACACACACACACATACATACATACATACACACACTCAACACAATGGGGGCACAATGCAAAGATAATGCACAGGCTTTAAAATGTGTAAAAACAAAGAGACTGTTGAGTCTAAAAGAACTCTTGGCCTTTTATAACATAACACATCTTAACTCAAGTAAAAAAAAAAAAATCCTGAGTTGTGTACTGCATTATATTACATACAGTATGGGACTTTGGTCACATGATTAACTCAAAAGTGCTGGGAGGAGTTGAGATGTGGATGAAAGCTCCAGAAGAGATTTGGAAATAGCTCTTTAAGCGTGAGAAGAGTTTACACTTTAATGCCATTTTGTGAAGGATAATTTGGCAGAAATATGACCCTTTTTGTATATCAAATTATAGCGAACACAAAGCCAAATCTTCTGCTCCAGACCAGAAAATGTGTTGAAACCCACTTGTCTTTGCGTATGTCTATGTATGTTAATGTGCACACACTCAAAATGGCTTCACAGCCTTCTTGCCAGCCTATACATGTCACACCATGAAATCTCCCATCAGTGTATGTAGTCACTGTCCTCTGCTGTGTCTGTGTGTTATGTCTGTATATGTAACTATTCAATATGTTTTATATCCTGTACTATAGTTATCCTACTGTACCTGTAGCATGGCTGTTTTTGGTTCTGCAGTTTGCCCCGTGCATGATGGAGTGTGTGCGTGTGCGTGTGTAGCAAGCAAGCTATTTTTTTACAGAGGTGATTTATGGGATGAGTCTGTCTGGGTGCTATCGTGTGTGCCTTAACTCAGTTTTACTGAACACTGTGACAACTCCGGCAAAACACGAACACAATGAGCGAATGGAAGAGACAAATATTTACTGTCATGATTGGATTTTTTTACGTTTTTAAGTTTTCCATTTTGTGAGATGGACTGAGACAATGAGTGGAAAAAGTAAATAAGAAAAAGAAAAAAATATGCTCTTTTCTGGATAACATGTCTAATATTTGAGTTTTGTAATATTTGTATGTATGTATGAAAGTTTTGTAAATTTGTGATTGTATGCACGTTTTGGCATATGAGTGTATGTATCTTAAAATTTTAAACGCTTGTTTCTTTTTGGTTTTGTTGCATGTAGATTGCCGGTTAAGTTTCTTTTGTATAAACGTTTTGTTTTTTGTTTCTTTTTGGGACCATGTACAATACTGTATAACGTGGGCAGGATCTTGGACCTCATGCTACATTGATATTATATATGAATATAAAAACATGTTTTCCCTATGGAGAAAGTTTTAAGTTATATATCGCCTGTACACTTTGGGCTGCCTTTTAGATCTAACTGTCCACTGTTAAAGATAACAATGATGATAATGGATAAAACATATTAATGATGAAGAATTTTGCTGATGAAATAATAAAGATTCTTAATAAATCTTATTACATTTACAACACATCTTGCTCCTGTATTTATTTTTCTCCTGTAACAACATAAACCATCTGCAGTTTGAATGTTTTTTTATTGAAATGTTTCACTTGTCCATACAAAGCATCTAAAACTAAAGATTAAAAATAGAAAAACATTAAAAAAACAGTTGATTCAAAAGTAGTACAATATGAAACATTTGTATACATTTAAGACCCAACTATCACCTCACTACAATGTCCCCTAGATGGCAGTTTTACATCCTTATCAAGGTTACTACAAGAGAAGCATTTGATTAAATTAATAGAATAAAAGTAATAATTAATGTGAAGCAGCCGAAAAACTCTCTCTTTGGAAGAAGTGAGACCTGAACATCTTGAACACAACCCTGTTTACATTGAGGGTTGTTTCTAATTAGCTTTTTGACTGGCGTTTATTCATCTAATCGGATCTCTGGGTGTGTTGTTGGGATTGTGGAGTGGTGGCTCCTTTTAACCATAGCACCTTTTTTTCAGAGACCCACAGAAATGTTTGTGTGATCCTGGAGGACCATGATACCAGCCTTCATCACTTTAAGATGGTAAGTAAGTCCATTAAACAAGGACCCTAATGTAAATGAGTTCCATCTCCTTTTTGCTCCTCATGGATCAGAAACGGAGCTTCCTCTGTGTTCCTGGTTGCTCAGAAACCGTCTCTCTGGCTTTGATGCATGTGCTGCTGAACTCTCTCCAGCACCTCCTGCATCCTCCTCAGCTACAGAAGGTAAAGTAAAGGAAGTGAGTGTTGATTATGACCTCTGTAACCAAATTAATGAAAGAAGGAGTTAGTAAGAGAAACGTACCGATGAGCCTTTGCGTCTTGGTGTCAGCTGCAGCCAGCGGCAGGGGGGAGTCTGCCACGCTGCGCTCCTGATGTATGACACTACAACCCGCAAATACATAAAGAAGAGCTGCCTGAGCATCTACCTCCATCATCACATAACATGTATATTTTCAGAAATCATATTATATTTAAAATGACTTGAAAATAAATCCCTCTCCTAGACGCAAACTTGTAACAGGTTAGTGTACTGTAAATAATAATTGAGACTTGTAAACATAGGGATGCTAATCAATAATCCATTAGAGGGAATTGTAGGACAATTGTAATCCATTAGTGTGAACGCGGCTTATAGAAAGATTTCCATCAACAAACTGTGTAGGTGTGAAACCTGACTCCACCCACCTCCATGCGCGTCATATTTGAGATGCACTGGGCTCTGTAATTTTCATAGTGTGTCTCGCCCGTTTGGTCTTTCAGGTCCTGCATATGGGTTTTTACCAACATGTTCCTCAGCAGCAGGAAGTCGGAGTGAGCCGGGTTCTCCACTGAAATTAAACGACAACGTGTTACCAGATCACACTGATGTTTTCATACATACCAGAATAAAAGAAATGCATAAAGATGATGCAAAAATCAAGGTGACGCCCAACAAATGTCCAAAGCCGTTGTAAGAGCTAACCAAAAGAAAAAGTGAAGACACAAACTTCTCTGTAAAACATTTGAACAAATATAAAAGTATTAAGAGTGTGTTACCTTCTACCACACCCCAGGGATAGACTCGACCTCTGACCTTGTGGCCGTCACTCTCCACCTGAACATTACTCCCAATTACTGCAAACGGGATGCTGTCCTGCAGGGAGAAGCCACACAACAGTGAACTGTTTAACATTGAAGAGCCATTCAATTTTAAAGAGAGAAATTAAAGTAAATTGAATAACCTTGAGTAATTGATCCTGTTTCTTTAAGTCTTCATCCTCATCTGAATCACACTCAGGAAACTGATAGATGTTGATCCCAAACTGCTCGATCTGCTCTCTGATCTACAGTACATGAACACATAATAATGAGAGATAAGAGAATGAATGAGAGAAATTGACAGAAATACAATTGAAAAAAAGATATCTTCAATACGTGAACTCTCCCTGACTGATGTGTGTGTTTATGATCTCATACCTTCATCTTCTTTCTCTGGACCTCTGCTTCTGTCAAGCTGTCTGCCTTGGCCACTACAGGGACTATGTTGACTTTGTTGTGCAAGGCCTTCATACACGCCACATCCAGAGGTCTAAGACTGAGACAAAACAGTAATGTAAGTGTCAATGCACACATGCAGAAACTTTTCAGATATTAAACATCTTTTATGTGCAAAAGTCAAAACATGTTAGCGTACCCGTGGCCATATGGAGAGATGAAGTAGAGGCAGCAGTGGACTCTGTTGTCCTGGATGTTCCTTCTGTTCAGCCCGCTCTCATCTCTGAAGTACTGTTCAAACTGCTTGTCGATATGGTCCTCTAATGGCTTCCAGCTGATGCAAACAAACAATCTCTGTGAGTCAAACAACAACAACAACCCTAACGGACAGTTTATAATGTGAGGATGGGAAGATAAAAATGTAACGTAACTTTGTGCCTCTATGAATGCATTTCCGTCTGATTTGTGTTGGTGTATTGTATACCAAGTAAAGGTTTGTATATATTTATTTTCCTGCCAATGGTGTTTCCTCACTGTAATTCTGTAGTTCCTGATTTTATGTTGTATTAAATGCTGCTAGTGTTGAGAGCAAGTGGTGTAACATAGATAGTATTCGTATTAAAACGGTTGATAAAAGTCCCCAGAATTAAATCACATGACGACACATGAGGCAGGGAGGATAAAACAAGCGCTCCTGCCTGGAAAGGTACCAACCCCCTCAGGTGCAATCACTTCACAATGAGAACTTATATGATGCCTTCCTCCATTTGGTCTCCTTTGTTTTACCTCAGTCATGATGTGTGCTTCCTGTGAGTTTATTAACACTCTAATGACTGACTTATTTAATTATCACACTGTATCTGTTGGGATGTTTTGTCAATGAGTATGAAGGAGGAGAACATATGCAGGATAAGCATGTTGATGACCTCACCTTCCTGTCTCGTTGATGGAGTCTCCAAACCCTGGTGTGTCGATGACGGTGAGCCTCAATTTGATTCCTTTCTCTTCGATGCTAACTGTGTGTGTGAGAATGTTCACTGTTTGATTGATCCGTTCTGCAGACACATACAAGTGCAAAGTAATCAAATTTGTGTGTGGGCAACAAGCCGAACACACACACACACACACACATCCCCCAGGGTAAGAAAGTAGTAGTAGCAGCAGTATAAATAATTACATAGGCATCATATAAATAGCCACATGGATCCTACAATTTAGAATTAGAATTAAGGACTTTTTTTAATTTCAAAAGCAATTTTTATTTTTTTATTAATAAAATATATTACTTTGGAGAAAACCTGGGCTCATCTCACCTTCTGCATTGGGAACCTTCCTGTCTTTGTAAAGGTCCGTGAGGAACAAACTGTTGATAAGTGTGGATTTACCGAGGCCAGATTCTCCTATGGGAAGAGACAGCCATGACTCTGATGCTTCTGAATAACTTACTTATATATAGTAACAAAACTATAACAACAAATACAATGCTTCTTCACACATAAAACAAGATGACAAAAGACCACACTCCTACTAATCAGATATATCAAAAAATAATGGTTAACTCACCTGCCACCATAAGGGTAAATGTGAAACCTTTCTTCACCGTCTTCCTCTGAACCTGGTGGGGCAATGTGGCAAAACCAACATACTCCTTTTCCTGATCCTATAGAAATAAAACATAACATGTATTTATGTGCATATGATTTGCATCCTCAAAAGCTTCACAAGTCTATGAGCTGCACTGCAAAGCATAATGGGAAAATGTCTTATTGATTATGCACACAACTGTCCTTTTAAGGGTTAAGTCTGTTTTTCAAGATAAAGTACATTTAAGGTTTTCTAAAAAAGAAATAGATGCAAGAAGAATCTAGGATGAGTTCAGAATCATGTACAGATGTTGGAAATGAATGAGAAACCATATATAACTAAGGCTCTTCAGAAACACACCTCTGCAGATTCATAGGGATCAAAGCGTCCCCATGGGCTGTGAGGACGTGAGGCCGGGCTGAGAGGACGCTCCATGGACGAATAAGAGGCGAACTGCCTCCTCAGCTGCAGGGGCTGAAACTCTGCGTCAGTTCTCACACGAATTGGTCTTTGAGGGACAGTCGGGGATCCAGAAGCGTAGACGGGGGTGGGACGGGGCAGAGAGGGAGTCCCGGGGAGGCTGGGGAGTCTGCCGTTCGGTGCTGTCCCGCTCCCCTCTGCCTCATGGTGGTCTTCTGTCTGGTTCTGTTCGCCAGGCTGAGACACGGGAGGCAGATCCCTCATGGCGTACGGAAACTGAGTGTCCTCCTGGTCCTCGATGGACAGATTGGACAACTGTGACAGGGGGAAGCAGTTCAACACTAAGGTTACACACTAAGGGTTTTATATATGGACTATCTTAAGTCTCAATGGTAAGTCACTTGTGATTCTAATTTCCTATCTGCATGGAAAAATGATGGCCCAATAAATGATTTAATCTTGAGTCCAAACTAAGCAAATACAGTAATGATTGTTATACACTAGATTACATTACATTTAGATGACAATTGTATGTAAAGTGACTTAAAATAAGTAATTGTTAGTGTCTTTTGTTGTAGTGACAACCCTTTCTTCACTAATTAGCCCTGGCTTGTGATCCCATTATATCCCATTAGAGGCCTTCATCCATCTGTCAAGGAATGGTGGAGAGGTTGGGTAACACTAGGAAGGAAGGAATAGGAGTAGGTTTTTCACATGATTTTAGGGCAAATCTTTCAGTGTGTTGCTTATGCACACATAGCTCGTGGGTAAAAAAATATCAGGGCCATATGACTGACCAAGCGCTCCACACCTGCTTTGGATGGGTCACAGTTAATTTCCCCACAGAGGGACTCTACTGGTTTTCGTGAAAATAGGAGGACAGCAGAGCCTCCACACCTGCTTTACAAGAGATTAATTTTCCCGGTGTGAAGACGGCAGAAAGAACAATACAGTGCTGCTGGCCTGATCAGGGTTCATCTGGTCCCTTTACCTGTCAGCTCTCATTACCCACAAAGCTTTGCAGCAGGCTTAGCCCAGCTTCTAATGCTCTGACAAGATGGGGGGTGGAAGACTTAATTCTTTAACACACACACACAAGCTATTAACACAATCACTAACAACTATTCTACAAGTGTGTCCTACCTCCTTTTCCGAGAAAGTTGCTGTTTTTTGAGCAAAGGACAGCAAATATAAATGGAAAAAATAAATACAAATACATAGAGAATTGTTGTTTAAACTGGACAATGAGAATAACAATGCATATGTCTGTAAACAAATTTCCAAAATGTACCCTCCTGCTATCAATAAACAACATTTTAAATCAAACTGCACACATTTTTAAGGTGACATGACAGAACACTGTTGGGAGTATAACAACATTGCCTTTCATAGTTTGTCACAGACGGGCAGGTGTGTACTGACAGAATTCTAACAACATGTTGCACACAAAAACATTCTTATTTATGCATAGCATCTTATCTTACTAACAACTACATTTCAAAGGCAAACCATGAACCTAAGTTGCTTAACGATAACCATGAATATAGCTGCCAAACACGTATATAAATCCCTGCAGGAACATTATAGGCTGCTTTTATTGATGTATCATGTAGCTGAGCATTTAACGTTTATTTTGATAAATCGGTGAAGCAACCTAGTTGTGTATAAATGGTGACGTACCTTTCTTACTGCTGCGGAACCTGACCGGAGACGACATGTGCTGCATGTTGCTGCTGGCTTACACTACAATGTGAGTGTTGCCGAAAAATACCAAACTATAGAAGAACTAATACAATGTGTTGTTGAGACATATGGTGTGTGTGCGTGTGTGTGCTGAGCTCCGGCTGCAGCCCGCTCAGTGTAGCCGCTCTGATTTAAAGTACCAGAGGGAGCAGCCCCGTGATGTGAATCAGGCAGGTCAGGATGCTAACAACAGCTAAGCTACTGCTACAACAACAACAACAACAACAATAACAATAAAAACAATAATAATAAACGTAACAAGGATTATAATTATTACACAACTGCTACTACCTACTTTTTCATATTTATGAACATTGCGCCAACCCTTATATGACATTTAAGCTAGTTTCCATCTCTTTGACCCTAGGCTAAGTTAACCCGGTTTAGGACTGTTTTTCCGACATGCAATGGGAAGAACCTTCGGATAAATCGTAAAAAAACTTCACCTCAGCGTGGTTGTCCATGTTGTCCATGTTAACTTTTCAGCTAGCTCTTATTTATTAACTTTTCAACTGTTCACTTGAATGCTGAGTTTATTTTTGAAAAGTAACGGTCGGCTAGTTGCCGTTAGTCCTCGATTAGCCCTTTGTCATGTTTACAGATGTTTTTGTTTAACATTTTACCAAGGTCGTTCACATCAGTATATTTCTCTTTATTAAATTACAGTTGTGCTTTTATAAAAGCACAACTGTAATTTAATAGAGAAATATACACATATAACATAGCAGCTCAGTATTTCAGACAAAGTGTAAAACGTTTAAACAGAAAATACACAAGAGGGTCCTCCTTAAACACTTTTGAAAAGGAATTAAATTAATCTTAAATCAATCTTTGAAAAGCCAATGTAAGTAGGATACTATAAATATATATTTTAGACATTTCGAGTTAAAATCTCTGATCTATTTATAAATAATCTTCCCAATGCATCTCACATACACTGAAAACAGATAATGTGGTGTCTTAACACAAGGACCAAACACCAATCACACATCTCTCATCAGCTTGTTTTGGTTATTTTAAAGTTGGTCATGAATTTTGTTCTGAGTGCCTTTCAAATTCTTAATTGCCTTAAGCTGTAGGAACCATGTGATTAAGAAAAGAGACATTTCTAGCACAACAATGCAAAAGTTATGTTTGAGGTAGGCTATCTAAGAAACTGTCGCCATTATGTAGTTTGTCTACCAGAGAGAAATCTTTTTCGATCATGTGCTTGCAAAACATTTCGGACAATATACTGCTTTTGAGTTAAAATGTAACTCTGAAATATGAACGAAAGCCTGTATTGTGGGGCTGTGGTTGAAATCACATGGTTTACAGAGCAAAATGAGTCATGCACTAGCAGTTCTCATGAAGCAACATACACATCTGTTTTGCTTTTAATGTAAAATATCACATATACTTGCAATGTTATGCCTCTACAGGTTCTCTGTATAACTATTTAATAACTGAAAACTGTGCTTCGTCTTGGCCATCAAAAAAAGCAGTCAGAGAAAAGAGCTGTCCTCTTCAGATCTGTCCCACAGCACTCTGCATGTCCTTCTCTGCCTGTTAGAGCGTCCTAGCGAAGTGTTGACCTGCAGCTGTTGTGAGGGCTCCTCCTGGACTTCTGGTTGTCCTAAGGGGTTATTCCGTTCAGAGGATTTAGACCCATTTTCGCCTGAGTCTACGCTCGTCGACCTGCAACACGTCTTGCTCTTCTCTTGTGATTGATCCTTACATTGTCTGCTCAAACAGGAGTGGTTATCCTCTGGTCTCATCTCATCGTTGTCATGCTCTTCATCCGAATGTCTCTCAGGTGTGCTATTTTGATTTTGGCTCTCGGTGAGTTGATTAGGCTCTGTGTGGTTATTTGCATTGTCTGAATGTAACTTGGCGTCAGGGCTGTGTCTTTGTGTCTGTGAGCACTGGGTTTGTTCATGAGAATCAGGGGATTTATCCTGGTTCTGAGTTTGGTTTTGGTGGTTGTGGTTCATCCAGAAGCCTCTGCTGAGCTGCTCTAACACAGAGAGCTGAGGCAGCCCGATGTCCAGGTGCATCAGCAGGTTCTCCAGCCACTCCTCCAGCTTTGAAAAGGAAGGACTGAAAGACAACGAGTTGTAGTGAGAAGCTAAAGGGCCCTCAAATGACATATTAGTAACCTGTTCTGCACTGTAGTAGTTTAGTTTGTGTAATGCATTACTAAGAACACTATTTGCCGTCTGTTTAATGTATGTGTGCTCATACTTTAGTTTTGATACAATACATTTTAAAGTGCAGTTTTCTACTGATCTTTAAACTAATTCCAAAATATAATATTGCAGTCCTTTGTGATGTGTTTATCATGCAAGTTAATCGCTCTATAATGGTAAAAACAAAACAATACGTTGTTCTGTATAAATGATGTTGTATTGCAGTTTCTTTACAACATAAACCACCACAGCACTTCCTCTTATAATGAAACGCCTATTTGTTACATTTAAAGTAGTACCGTTACCTGTTGTTCTCAAACTGAAATGTACTGAATAGCTGAAATGTGTTTTGAAACAAAATATAAAACAGAGGCAGGCTACTCAATCTTACTGAGCAATATTCAAACATGAATATTCATACAATGCTTTATCAATTTAGATCTGCGGTTTTACTGGAATTGTGCGTTCATACCGTTTTTCAGCGTCCATGTCACAGCAAAGTACACCCAGCGGCATGAAGGCGGGGGGGCACTGAGGAGGGTGGTACTGCTGCAGGAAGCCGGACACATTTAGCCCAAAGTCATTTGACCGGGGAAGGTAGTCGGGGTCAGCGTTCACTCTACCTATTATCTTGAGAGAAACAAAGAAAGATACGTCCTTAGCTTCACAATGGATAGTGTGCTTTTAGATTCAACACCACATCTTTGGAATTCCTGAGAAGTTCTTACCTCACATATCATGATACCAAAGGAAAAGATGTCCACCCGTTCATCATAGGTTTTTCCTGAGAAGTGCAGAGGAAAGATTGCAAAATGTAAACCAAATCTTTACAGACCCATTCTCTTTTCAGGGTTTTATTATTAGACTTGTTATTTTACCATAGAATAGTATTGGGTATCCTACAGGGTTAGTTCCTTCTTTGCATATTGTATTATAGTGCAGCACTTCTGGTATCAAGAGGCAGGTTGAGGTTAGTCATAGAGTATTTATACCTTTGTCAAACCGTTGTGGTGTAGACTAGAGCATATGAGAAAATAATATATCTTGGCAAATTGTCATTCATTTAAAAGCATATTGTTAAAAGGAAGCAACATTTAGTGTAACATTTAAATCCAATGTGAATCTTCACACAAAACGCTGTGAGGTCTCGCATGATTCCCAAAGATCGATTACTCATAGTCAGAAATATTTAAACATTGCCATAAAAAAGGTTTTTCAAGTGCTTCCTCTAACACAGAATTTCAAAAATGAAGTCCAGGCTTCCGAAGAAATTCATAATATTGTATATTTGTCTTGTTCCATCGACTTCTAACTAGCACCATTTATTGGCTCCTCGAGATGAACAATCTGTCAATTTGGGCTCAGGTGCCCGGGGGTCCTTGATAAAGAGAGAACTGATGGCCTGGATCCATTTGCACTCACCACTAATCATCTCAGGGGCCATCCAATAGGGGTTTCCCACCACGGTGTAGCGCTTCCTCCGGTCAGGCCTGCGGAGATCTGACAGTGTTCCCTTAGGAGGCCTTTCCAGAGAAGAGGTTTTGCTCTGATTTCTCTCCTCCCTCACCAGCCTGGCTAGTCCAAAGTCTGCCACCACCACAGACTGGTTCTAAACCACGAGAAATAGAGAAATAAATGTTAGGAACGTTCTAGTTTTTGACGTGTGTGCATCACAAAGTGAATATGAGTGTGTGATGGAACCACTTTTTTACCTCTCTGACCAGGCAGTTGTGTGAGTTAAGATCTCGGTGAATAACATTCATGGAGTGTAGATAAGCCTTAGAAGGAGAAACGTTGTATACATTAAGGAAAGTTGGTACTAGATAAGGGAATTATTTATTTGGGATATTAACCTTGAAGGACTCACCATTCCAGCTGCAATGTCTTTAGCATAACCCACTCTGACACTCCAGGGGAAATCTTTGTCCTACAACAACAAGAGATTCACCATCATACTGTGTCTGTGAACCTTGACAGAAACATTAAGCTTTTTCTTAACTTACCATTTTAATGATGGTCTCTCTGAGAGTTCCTCCCTGGATGTATTCAGAGACAAAGTTTATCCGTTTGTCTTTATAAAACAGTCCAATGAACTTTAGGACATTGGGATGGTCCATACAGCGCATCACCTTCACCTGAACACATTGAGAAGAAACGTGGTTAAACAAATACTTCAGGACTTTGTAGTAACGTGAAAAATAGCTCTGAGTGATCTTTTGACCCTCTTGATGATGTAAAATGGATTTTAAACCATGCCAGGGAATCTTCATGGTTAGTTGAGAGTGCGTTGTGAGGTCGCCCGTTTGAAATGTTATCATTTCCCATTGAATGGCCAGTTGATATAACATTGTAATCCTCAGATGGTAAGAATTAGGAAAGTGAAGCTAGTAACAGGCTCACTTTTATGTGGTTAATGCTTGTGTACATTGAAACAAAGAACAACTTGTTTTAGCTTTAGGAAAATATTATGACTTGGTTAGCTAGCTTACCGATGTTACGTACATATATACATGTTTTGACTTCTTGTTTACCAGGGGACACAAAAAGTCGTATTATTTAGTGTCCATTGTTTGACCCAAATACCACCGGTCTACCTCTACAAACTCAGTCTTAATACTATTTCCTCCTTTGCTGCTGTCACAATTACTGATGTGACTAGAGGAGGTGGAGTCTTGGTACTTGTATCAGTCATCAACCTTTTAAATAGATAATCACAGCAGCCTTCTGAGCCTGCTAATCGGTGTAGCAGGCCCCATCTTTATCTCCAAACTAAATCTACCTACGGATACTAATACAAATAACCTGAACCATCTGAGTCTGATAACGCCTCCAATGGGCTGATTACATTTGAATCTGTTAATGGTGTTGACTCCCTGCTTTGATGAACACTTACTTCCTTCAAGAAAGTCTTCTGCGTCTCCTCATCAAACCGTATCAACTCTTTCATCACCATCACCTCCCCTGTCTCCTGATGTGTTACCTTGACAGCAAGAGGTTATTCAGAAAGCTGATTAAAAGTACTTGGTGTCAGTTTTTACAAATGGTATGAGAAAGTCATCTATATTTTATGAAAGAGACCATGTGAAGGGAAAAAGTTGTACCTTGACAGCCTGTCCAAAGAAGCCCTTGCCAAGCACTTCTCCATGGATGAGGTCTGAAGGTCGGAAGATGCGATGAGTCCGATCTCCAGGGTCCGCACGAAGAGACTCGGAGCGAACCATTTCTCTTCTATGAGATAAAAGTGACAGACCTCCAGGGGACAGAGGACACTTATCTATACTACAGCTGCGCCTGAGAAAGAAAATAGAGACTCAGTCAAAGAAAATATAAATGAATGAACAATGACTTAAGAAAAGATGAAATACATGACTTACAGAATGTGTCTAGATCTCATTCCTTGGTGCTGAGGCGGTGAGAGGCTCACCCTGATTGGTTCATCTGTCTCCCCCCCTGGACTCGGCTCTTCCTCTAGACTTGGGAGTTTATGGGTTGAAGAAAGTTTTTCACAGACACACGGTTCAGGACAGCTGATGTTGTCCGGGGGATCGTTTGAGAGAGTAGGGTCATCAGGAGACTGTGGGTTGTGTTCAATGGTCAGCTGCAGCGGTCTGTTTGTGTCCTGGATCACACAGTTTATCTGGAGGCAAGCATATGGGGGTGACCTTTGTGGACATAGTAGTCTTTTTATTGTTTTCTTGCAGATGCCAAGGAGTGTATCTACTTCTACTACTCAAACATTATTTATTTTGCATCATTTTGAAAGATAACATAACATGGTATTGGAAGGCTTCTCTTTCACCTAAGAGAGTATAATGTCAAAGGACACTGAACGAAAACTCATAAAGATTCAATAAAACATAGAATAGAAATGTGTATAAATAATCTTATAAATTCCACAGTAAAAACAGCTTAATAATAATAATAATGATGACAGCAATAAAAGATCTTGACTTGAGAAATACGCAAGACTTCTAACCCATAGTGTAATTACTTCTCATTTAGTGATGACATTATTGCTGAATATGTGTGAGGTTTGAGGCCTACCTCGTCTGGGGAAATGTTGAGGACGGGGATGCCGTTTACCTCCAGAACCCGGTCCCCCATGTGGATGGAGGACAGCAGCTCAGGGCTGAGGGTGGAGGAGTCTAACCTGGGGGAGAATTACAGTGAGGAAATTGTTGCAAGCTAAATGGGATAAGACAGAACATTTGGGATTTTAGATCAATCTTTAGGTTTAGTTGTATTTCAGCGCTAATTAAATGTCACTCTTTGTCATGTCTTAGACTCACCCTGTCACGGTGACAAGAGGGCCTTTCTCCTGGCTGAGGTCAGTGGCTACAGACAGGCCTCGTCCTGCATGGGGAGGGAGAGACACCAGCGCCACCGTGTGTGGACGTTTGGTGAGGGAAGAGGCTGACCTCGCAGCGGATACTTCACCTGGACAGAAGCAATGGCCACTGCAGAACAAACAAATCAAGAGGTAAACTAAGGACACTCACCAGAATCATACATCTATATATGTATGAACAAGAAAAATATATTTAGTTTCAGAAATTTGTTCTGGCTTACTCTCCACATGCAGCAAATCTAGTTCATTGCATGATTTCTTTCCTGTTAACTTCAAACTTACCAGTAGAGTTTTGTGCGTTCGACGAGTGTGTAGGTGTCTCCATCTCCAATGAACATTTCACAGCTTATACATGTGAAGCATTCAGGGTGGTACTTCTGCTCTCCAGCCACCTGTTTATACAGGGAGGTATTGGTAAAATACAAAGCAGAGACATAATGGGCATAATATTGATTTTTGCAAGATGATGTTTGATGGAGTGAGATTTTAAGAGTTCTCTGTGCATTCCTACATCAAGGCATTGTAGTGTCAGGATGTTTTCAGAGGATATCCTCTTGTTTGAGTGTTGAAAGAAAAAAAACATTTACTTTCATTCCAGGAACAAACCAAGAGACAGGAAGGCTTTGAATATATGAACAGTCGGTGTAGCATGCTGAGACTCTGTATGTTGGGACATTTGATCCTGCACATTTATTGCCATATTTCTGTCTGTCAACAATACACATGTACAGATTTTGGTATTTGTCTGGCCACTTCTCTGTACCAAATGGAGGCTTTGAATGATCAATAAAGCAGCTATTTTTAAACTAGCTCACCAACTATCAATCAATTTGTTACAAAATGATTTGAAACAAGTAAGCAGGGTTTTTAAATGCGATGTTGTGAATAATATAATAAATTGTTAGTAAGCACCCTCAAATTGGGGTATAATTGACCTATAGGAGAACTATGTAATTGTATTATAGTAAAAGTCAAGCCTAATGGAAACAACTCAAAGTAAATTCATGGCTTTTATAATGAATTTATAATAAGTAAGGCCCTAATTCTAGGTATAAATTCAGGTTACGCAGATTTTCTTCCTATTTTCAGGGATTATAATGTTACCATGATGAGTCCTGTTGCGATGGTGTCTCTGCAGCCGTGGCAGTGCTCTCCATAGCGGGCCCAGTAGTGCTTCTTGCAGTAGAGCTGTCCCTCGTTCTCATAGTACCAGTGAGACAAGATGCAGCCACATTCACAACACCTAGAGAAACATGGGAGCAGGGAATAGACAGAGAAGAAGGGCGAAACAAGAGAAAATGGAGAGTAAGATGATGGATACTTCAGAGGTGTGTTCGAGCAAAGTAATTTGCATGGGACATCAAGCTGCTGGTGTTTCTCAGCACTGGCCTGGAGGAAATAGAGTTCTCTTCACCACAGGGATGGTGTTGAAACCATGTCTTTTCATTGTGAACTGCTGATGTCACTGTGACAGAGTATTTAGTCAAATGCCAAACTAAATTTGCTTCTTACAAAAGGACTACTCATGTAGGGTTGCTGATCAGTCACATGTCTAAACTTAATGTGTTTTCCCCATCAGCACACCCACTCGTATATTGCAAAAGAGAGCATAACAAAGCAAAAACATTGCAACAGTTTAAAAAGCTTTAGTTCTCTAAATGCAGTGCAGCATGCTCACTTTTGGTTCTTTTGTTAAATCAGCAAAACAACTTTCAATGTCATTCCGGCCTCAACTGAATGCAGAATAGTACCTATTTACTACAAAAACCTGCTTCCTTATTTCTTCAACACTACAGCTGCAGTGGGAGGTGACTTCCTGGTCAGAGTACAGATCCATGTTTCCTCTCTCCTAACTTCAACTGTAAATGCCAGGCTGGTCTAACCCTAACCCTAACCCTAATGAAAAGGTGGCTTTTGTATTAACAATGAAATAGTTAGTTTCCTCCAACATAAGACAGTTATTGACAACATTCACACTTAGAGCTGTCGATTGAACGATACGTTTTCAAATATTGAATTAATTGCCAACTATTTTAACAATCGATGAACCAGTTTGAGTTATCTTTCAACAAAAAATATATCCAATTCTCAGATTCCAGCTTATTAAATGTTTATTTTATGTTTTTTTCCTACCACTTGAAACTGAATATCTGTGACTTGTGGACAAACAAGACATTTCAGATAGTCAGGTTTGGCTCTGGAAATAATTATCTTTTTGTACGCTTCATAGACTTAACAATTTATCTATTGAAAGAATAATCTTAAGATTAAATAACAAGTCACATAAGTTAGTTACAGCCCTACTAACTACTCAGAACCCCTGAAAAACAAGACATTTAAAGACACTGGACTTTTAGAAAGTGATGGACATTTCTCACTATTTTCTGAAATTTTGTAAAAAAATTGAATAATCCTCAATATAATAATCAGACCCATCAATAATGAAATTGTTAGTTGCGGTTCTTAAAGGTGGGGTAGGTAATTTTGAAGAAACCAGCTCGAGTGCGCTAGAATTTGAAAATACTGAGGGCACGAGATAAGTTTGTGCACAGATGGAAGGCTGACAGGCAGGTAGGCCATCCAGTTATTTTAGCCGGGCCGGCTAAAATGATTGGTCGTGCTTTTTACAGTACTACGGCTTCCACAGATGAAATTTTTTCATGGATTTTTAGTCAAAGCACTTAAGATATTCATTGCTATCGGGATGTTAATGTTTATCCATGGAATATAACAAAAAGTGTATCTTGAGCCGGTTTCTCAAACTTACCTACCCCACCTTTAATTCAATGTTTGCCGGGGTGTGGGGTACCTCAAGGCTCCATCTTGGGGCCTCTTCTCTTTAACATCTACATGCTACCACTGGCTCAGATAATGAAAAACAACAAAATAAGTTACCATAGCTATGCGGATGACACACAAATTTACGTAACAATTTCACCAGGAGATTATGCTCCAATTCAAACACTGAGTAAGTGCATTGAACAAATCAATGACTGGATGTGTCAGAACTTTCTCCAATTAAACAAAGATAAAACTGAGGTAATGGTTTTTGGAGCCAAGGCAGAACGTATAAAAGTTAGCGCTGAGCTTCAGTCTGCAATGTTCAAAACAACAGATAAAGCCAGAAATCTAGGTGTAGTCATGGACTCTGACCTGAGTTTCAACAGTCACATTAAAACAGTTACTAAATCAGCCTACTATCACCTAAAGAACATATCTAGGATTAAAAGACTAATGTCACAGCAGGATTTGGAAAAACTTGTCCATGCTTTTATCTTCAGTAGACTCGACTACTGTAATGGTGTCTTTACAGGTCTCACTAAAAAATCTATTAGAAAGCTGCAGCTAATTCAGAACACCGCTGCTCGAGTCCTCACTAACACTAAGAAAGTGGATCACATCACTCCTGTTCTGAAGTCCTTACACTGGCTTCCTGTGTGTCAAAGAATAGATTTCAAAATACTGCTGCTGGTTTATAAAGCTTTGAATGGTTTAGGCCCAAAATATATGTCTGACCTACTGCTAAATTATGAACCATCCAGATCTCTCAGGTCTTCAGGGACTGGTCAGCTTTCTGTCCCCAGAGTCAGAACTAAACATGGAGAAGCAGCATTCAGTTATTATGCTCCAAATATCTGGAACAAACTCCCAGAAACCTGCAGGTCCGCTGCAACTCTTACTACTTTTAAATCCAGGCTGAAGACTTTTCTTTTTGCCGCTGCTTTTAATTGAACTATTCACATCTTAAACTGCACTGTAACTTTTAACTTTTATCCATGTATTTTTTCTTTTAATGTTTATTTTATTATCTTTTCTTTTTAATGACTGATTTTAAATGCCATTTTCATAATGTCTTCCATTTTTGTAAAGCACTTTGAATTGCCTTGTGTTGAAAGGTGCTATATAAATAAACTTGCCTTGCCTTGCCGGGGATACAGTTCTCTATAATAAGTACACTAAGTGATCTGTTAGACCTGCTTTTCATTCATTATTGTGGAAATAATTAAGTAATAAAGACAGCTGCAGTTTTACTTTTGACCTTTTGTCTTTCCTACTGTGCTGCTGGCAAAGGACGTGGAAGGTCCCAGCTTCACATCTGCTATTCCATCTAAACATCTGGTCGTGACTCTCTCTTCTGCCTCATCTCCGCACAATCCTCCCACTGACATTATTCCCCTCATCTCGCTTGTTCTGCATCTTACTCTTATCTTTAGCCGCTCATAACCCCTCTGAGATCTGTCCTTGTGTCACTAAAAGTGGACACACCAACACAAACATGTTCGGATGTCAGGACGTTATGGTAGGTCAAATGTTACAGTAAGAATCTGATGACGTCTTCTCCTGTTATGGTTTCCTCCCGTCTGTCGCCCTGCTGGATTTCCTTTAAAAACAGTAGTTCTTAAAAGGAAACACTTGTTTTTGATGTAATTTCTTTGGGTGTATCAATGGTGATATGTATGGATATTTTAAAGTACTTGTTGATGGAGGTGAAACAAACTGGCATCCACCAAAACAAAACAGTTGAGTTATGAATACGACAGCAGGCTGCTTATATGACAAAGTATTGACAGTGCCTGCTATGGTTTCATTAGCTACTCCTAAACATATTTATAAATGATGTAAAAGTAGACAGAAAATCCAAGAGCAGGTTTCTGGTGTGTCTGTGTGACAGCAGAGGGGTTTGAGGAAGTACCGCAGATGTTGAACTACTCGCTCACATATCACATAAGTTGATAACAGTGTTTCTTACCGTCCTTTCATTCCTCTCCGAAACCTCTGGTCCCGGCGTGACATTCTGCCCTGTCAGGTCGGACAACTGTCCCTCAGAAACAATCCCACAGTGAAGAGAGGAGCTTTTCAGCAGCGTTCGTTCATGAGCGGATCCTAATTGTTCTGTGCTGTGACCGGCAGCAGGCGTTGTCTGTTTTTTTTGTTGTTTTGTACTCTCTCTCTCTCTCGCTCTCTCCATGTGCTCAGAGGCTTCCTGTGCGTACGATTTCCCTCTGTAGTGCTCAGAGTCGCTGTGTGAGAAAAAACCCTGACCTATTGACACCATTTTTCCAGTCTCCCTCTGCTGGCTGCCGGGACACACACATCCCAGTATAGAAGTTCTGCTCTGAGGTCCCTCTCCTGTTACTCTCAGTATGTAGACCGCTGCAGATACAGTTACACTCCTCAGCAGAATCCACAGAGTTTGGAACTACATGGGTGTTTATGAGTGTGTTTTTCTCAGAAGTAGTGTGAGAGTCAGTGAGTCTCTGTTTTGAAATTAGCTCTATTCCCATCAGGGCAGACATAATCTCTTTATGAATGCCCCAATTACCGCACTGTTCTGATCCTACAGAACAGCGCTTTATTCATCAGACACAACTAACACAAGAGGGAGACTCAGTTAAAGGACAAGCATGGGGAACAGCTCAGAACTAGGAGCAACACATTGCCATTATTCACTATAAAGTAAAAAATAAATAAAACTCAGGTTACCGATATGTCTTCCATTGTTTATTCTCCATCGCTGCTTTTGTTGTTTACCCAATTATTTTAATACTTTAGGGCTGAAACTGATTATCTTCAATTTCAAAAGTCCATTCATTGTTTTCAATTAGTTATTTGGCCATAAAATGTCAGATGTTTTTCCCAAACCCCAACATTACCTCCTCAATGTTTTCAGAATACATTTTTCTGTCATAGTGTATGAAGAAACCCCAAAGTTCACATTTAAAAAGCCAATGTCAATCATAAGGAAGTTTACAGATGTATTAAATAGTTGATAATGAATCGACTAATGATACATCTTTGCAGCTCGATAGCACTTATTGATTGAGTCATTGCTCGCACCTGTTCTGTAAACTTCATATTGTGCTGTGTATTAAACTCTGAAGTGTAATACAGTTTAGAGTTTAACACACAACATTTCCTGAGTCTTGCAATGAGTTGCCATGAAGATAATGTCAGACTGCTGCTCACACTTTTTAAGCCTACCCAGGCCGTAGCCTCACTTGTGGTTATCACACCACACATTAACATGTTAAAACCAAAATCTGCTTCTGACTGTGCAGCTTCCTATTTTTACCTTGTGCCCCTAGTGCCCCAAACTCCTCCCGACTGTTTCACATGTCAACAATTATTCTAGCTGCTTTAAAATAACAATAACCTGACACAACAACTGTCATTGGTCATTTTTTTTATTTCAGAGATTGTCTGAAGTGTACAAAAGTGCAACATTTTCTTCATAGGCCACATAAAGAATGCAGATGTTAAAAACACATGTTGAGCTAGATATAAAGACACAAATGTAAGCTCAAATGCAACATGACAATCAATTACACTTTCTATCCAAATGACATTACAATCACAATGTAGTAAACAAAGCACTTGTAATAATTCTAGCAATACACACGTTTTAAAACTTTGGAAACACACACAAAATAACTCAAATATTTAATACTGTATTAATGCGCTTGAATTCTTAAAATGAGACTAAATAGAATTTCCTGCTCTTTGTCAGCATAATTTAAAAAAGACTAGCAAACGTGAACAACAGTGTTAAAGGAGGTACATTAAAAAAAGAAAAACACAGTAATTAATGCTCTTCAGATGCCATTTAAATGCCATATCACGTATTCCAATCATATTACCTCACATACATCCTTATAACAATGACAAATATTTATGTATGTTTACACCAAAACCTATTAGTGTTATGTAGCTATAAAACGGTGCTTATAAAGGTGTGCACAGAGTGGAAGAAGTGTTTACATCTGAGGACCTTCAGCCTCCACTGTCGTCAAAATGAAAACAGACTCGCATCGCACTAGAAAAAAAATCCACTTGAGTCCATTTTGTTCACACTTTTCCCAAAATAGCAACAATCTGTTTATTTCTCTTTATAGACTTCACAAGTGTTTGCACTTTGATGTAAAAGCTAGAAACAGTGAATTAATTTAAGCATTACATCTGCTGACTTGAACAAAGTCCAGTCTAACTGGGTAAGCATTTTTTTGTTTTTTAAAACTTTTTGTCAGCATGCAGACGGGTCTGAAGGAGCTGCCCTGAGGGTGTCCTTGGTATCAGGATTCATGGGGATACTCACACAGGAACACAAATGGTGTTCAACAACAATACAAAAAAACACAGTTGTATTTTAGTACAGCTTCAGAAGACATGTGGTACTTATTTGAGATGTTCTCAACCTGCTAGTTGGGATCCCCAGCCTCAAGGTGAATTATGGAGAAAATAAGTTGCCATTATAACGAATGTATCCCCTAACCTAACCTAGTTTTGAAAAGGTGAACATTAAAACAACATGAAAAGAACAGATTTCACAACAGCATGAAACCATCACCTTGTTTTGAAGAATCCCAACCCTAACAGGTTGAGAACCATCACTCTTTTTTTAAATTGTATCAAATCTAAGCAAATGAAAAGTGTATCATGTGGAATGTGTTGAAGCTTTAGCTCCTATGGTAGATAAGACATTTACGATCTAGATCATGCAATAGCACCACTGTTGGTTTAATGAGGTAACTTCCTGTCTGCCGGTCTCTCACTTCCTCCTTCGGCCACAGTATTTACCCTGGCAGCCGGCGCCTGAGTACAGAGCAGAGAAAATGATTCTTCACATGATAGAGCAGGCATACTTCATATGTAAAAACTAAACTGTAAACATGTATAGATCATTCCACATGAACACATAAGTTCCCGCAAAATATTTGAATTACTGTATCTGAATAATTATTTAATATTAAATAAAAAACGTTTGTAAACTTAAGACATCAAATTTAGTCAACTTAAAGGTGGGGGGATGTTATTTTGGAGAAACCAGCTCGAGTGCGCTAGAATTTGAAAGTACACAACCAGAAAAAATCTGCCTCTTCCTTCAGACTTCCTTACCGAGCCCCTCCTCCAACACACACGAACGCGCACATGACCAATGAGAGCACGAGATAAGTTTGTGCACGAGATGGAAGGCTGACAGGCAGGTAGGCCATCCAGTTATTTTAGCCAGGCCGGCTCAGATGATTGGTCGTGCTTTTTACAGTACTACAGCTTCCACAGATGACATTTTTTTATGTATTTATTGTCAAAGCATTTAATGTATTCATTGCTATCGGGATGTTAAGAGCATTCCATGGAATATAACAAAAAGTGTTTCTGAAATAAATTACATACCCCACCTTTAAGTTCAGTTAACTAAAGATAAGTCCTCGTCTCAGTCAAAAGGGTCAGTTTTGTTATTTACCTTGCGCAGTCACGTAGTTCCTGTATTTGTGGTTGTTATACTACAGTGGGGCAATTCTTGAAGTGTCAGTTCTCGAAAAAACATGCTTGTACCAGACTAAGAGTGCAAATTCAAAGTTAACAGTCATCATGGTTCGTTTCAGAGGAAAAACTAAGTGTGAACCACTTCCATCAAATACCATTTCTTTAAACTGGAAGGAGGAAGTTGATTGCTCCGCAGAACATTAATTCAACTGAAGTTACTACAGTTAAAGTCAGAATAAATCATGAGTATGTGTGCTGGAATGTTTCAGAATCATATCTAGGCATTTTAGTTGAGTCACACATTTCCATGAGAGTGTTTTACTGTGTACAAAGTGTAAGGTTTTACCTCTGTAGCCCCTAGCTCCCAGTAATGCCTGCATGGCTGCATATTTGGCTACCATCTGTGCCTTGGCTAAAGGACATACAAGCAAAGAGAAAAGTTATTCTGCACACATACAGCCTCTTTACAATGAAACCACTACAGATTATAAAAGCATACTTGACTTGATACATGACTTACATTTTCCTAAACAACTTAAAACAATTATCAGCCTTTTTAATTGTATTTTTGTTACTTTAAGTCACTTAAGTAATCAATAATTCCATTGTCAAATATTCTGTCTTTTGTGCTTATGAGTAGGAAAAGCCTCAACATTTAAAACTAAAAGATTACTTAATGAAACAAGGAAATACTGTGTTATGTGTCAGTGCTAAAGCTAATTAGAGCATGCTCATCCCAGAGGTCACTGTGTGTTTTCTTACATTTTTGTCCGGCACCCGCATATCCTATAGAACAATAACAGGAAACAGAGTCATGATAAACAAAAGGTCATCTTTACAATGGTCTCATGTGTTATCTCATGAATTTTTTCAATATTTAACATTTTTAAGAATATTTACTGCTTATAGTTTTTAAACTTTTCAAAGAATATACTGTGGGATTAAAAAACAAAAGGGAGTATAAAATTGACCAAGTGTTTTACCTGGATAGTTTCCACCAGCCACCCCACCAAAGCCAGGGCCAGCGCCCCCTGCTGGAACAAGACACATTACAGCAGGGGTGTCAAACTCAAATACACAGTGGGCCAAAATAAAAAAATCGGTACTAGTCGAGGGCCGGACTGGTTCAATCTTTATTGCAAAACGTATTGAAATTAACTTGTTGCACATATTAAACCTGGAACTACAGTAACAAAGCTTAAATGATTGCCTATAAAAACAACTTTAAACATTAAATAATCAGTTGCATTCATTTCTTATGGCTCTATCTGCAGCTTTTCCGGAGTCATTTCTTATGATTACATTTTTCCACAGGCTATCAACAGCTTCAAAAAAACAATTTCCCTCAAAGAAAAAACCAAACATGCCCTGTTGTTGCAAGAAAAAAAAGTGCAAAAAGGAAACATCCATTTAAACTCAATTTGCTGCTCTGTGATGCTAGTTTAAGCCAGATACTTGGCATCTCATCTTGGGTGCAAGTTCATCAATGTTTGGGGTCAGGCTCTGAGCTGAGGAAATCCTCAGGGTTGACTGAAGGTGTGCGTGCAATATACCGGCAGGCCAGATCTAATAGTAATTAAAAATTATCCTGCGGGCCGAAATTAAATCCACCAAGGGCCTGATTTGGCCCCCGGGCCTTGAGTTTGACACGTGCATTACAGCATACATACTATACATTCACTAGAAAACTATACAATATTACTCTTTATCCAAACTTGGTGTATCTACTGTATCATTGAAACATTTACTACCGATTGTGTGGAGGTATGGGGAAACCAATATAACTATTAGAACATTCAATGTAAAAAGGGTAGGTATAAAAAGCTTAGTCTTCACCTACACCTTTTTGGACAATATTTATTTATTTTCCTTATATTATTAATGTATTTATTTGATCAAAATAAATTGTTTCTGCTTGATTATTACTACAACACACGTCTCTTTATAGAACAGCTCATCAAAAAGCAGGACAGAGATTTACTGTAATGCATTTGTTTTCAAATATTTTACTGTAAAAATGCAAAAGAACATGCTCTTGTTTATTGTGTCAGTGCTCCTCCTAAACTGACCTGGTAAGCTGCCTGCACCTCCTCCTACACCCTGACCTGTTCCCGCAGGACCTCCTGCTCCTCCTGCTGCACTACCTGGACACACGTGAGTATAAATGCAAAGTCAGTCAAAAAGCAGAAGATAACACACAGCATTAGAACTGCAACAATTAGAGTAAATATTAGATAGATGTATGATCATTAAGCAGAGTAAAGATGAAAATAAGGCAACTAATAAATAAACATAGAACAAAGATGGAGACAGAAGATGTTTACAGTCAAGTTTTATCATGTGGATAAGGCTTAAAGTGTATTGTAATTCTTTGTTCTGGTAAATATCCAGTAGCGTAAAGAAATTGTATCAGTCATTTTAATGAAATATGTGCATCCGTTGAGAACTTTACCTGGTCCATAGCGGCTTCCTCCCAACGACGAGCCGTAACCTGATTTAGGAGGCTTCCTGTTCCCAAGTGCTTGGCCACCAGGTCCAATTCCACCCGCTCCTCCAGGTCTAAAACCCCCAGGCCCAGTTCCAGCACCTCCTGGGCCGACGCCCCCAGTTCCAGCACCTCCTGGGCCGACGCCCCCAGTTCCAGCACCTCCTGGGCCAACGCCCCCAGTTCCAGCACCTCCAGGCCCATAACCCAAATTGCCTGTCCCTGTTCCAGCTGGTCCATATCCTCCTGGGCCATAGCTTGCAGGTCCAGCTCCTCCAGGACCAGCACCTATACCGCCTCCTAATCGTCCTGCTGGGAAACATCCAAATATATCAGCACATCTAAATACTTTATGAATCAAATAAAATCATCATCCCTAATCATAACCCTAAACTCACCTGCGCCATACCCATAACCTGGAAAAAAGCAGATGAGAATCAGTTACTCTTCTATATTCTATATCGAGTTTCTCCTTCTGTACAAAGTTTATGAATCACCTTTAATGTATGTTACTTGTATTATCAATACTTACCAGATTTAGAAGGTTTTCTTTTTCCGTAACGTGGGCCTCCTGGTCCGTAGCCTCCAGGTCCTGTGCCAGCACCTCCTGGTCCGAAACCTCCAGGTCCTGTGCCAGCGCCTCCTGGTCCGTAGCCTCCAGGTCCTGTGCCAGCGCCTCCTGGTCCGAAACCTCCAGGTCCTGTACCAGCACCTCCTGGTCCGTAACCTCCCGTTCCTGTGCCAGCGCCTCCTGGTCCGAAACCTCCAGGTCCTGTACCAGCACCTCCTGGTCCGAAACCTCCCGTTCCTGTGCCAGCGCCTCCTGGTCCGAAACCTCCCGTTCCTGTGCCAGCGCCTCCTGGTCCGAAACCTCCCGTTCCTGTGCCAGCGCCTCCTGGTCCGAAACCTCCCGTTCCTGTGCCAGCGCCTCCTGGTCCAAAACCTCCAGGTCCTGTACCAGCACCTCCTGGTCCGTAACCTCCAGGTCCTGTGCCAGCGCCTCCTGGTCCGAAACCTCCAGGTCCTGTGCCAGCGCCTCCTGGGCCGTAGCCTCCAGGTCCTGTGCCAGCGCCTCCTGGTCCGAAACCTCCAGGTCCTGTGCCAGCGCCTCCTGGTCCGTAGCCTCCAGTTCCTGTACCAGCGCCTCCTGGTCCTACTCCCCCAGGCCCATATCTGCCAGGTCCAACTCCTGCACCTAAAAAACAGGCATAGTTGAGCTTTTTACTTAAAAGCTGCTAGTATTATATTATTAGGGAGAAAGCGAGTATAAGCAGCCCGTAGATCCGGCATATTTCAAATATAGTTGTTGATTTTTGGAGCAACAGAAAGGCTTAATATTGACAGTGTTGGTGAGTGTTTTAGTTCTATTCAGCTTAAATTAAGTGTTCCTATGGTTGTATTTGTCTGTTAATAATAATAAGTAGAAGCAATTACCTTGCTTTACTTTAAAGAAGGTAGAAGTACTGCTCTAGTCTGCCAACTCAATGTTCAATTAGAATTAGTCTACAGATTTAGATATATAGGAATGTGTCAAGATAAAATACACAGTTGGTACACAGAACAACAAAAGTATCCATGTAGCACTCTTTGTTCTTAATAACTTTGTTCCTAGTCCTGATTGTATTTTTAATAATTGAGGTAGTTATGATATACAGACATAGAGATAACCCCTAAACAAACTGCACATTTTAAAGTGTTTCTCACCTTGTCCATAGCCTGTTCCACCCAGAGAGGATGATCCATAGCCTATCAGAAGAAGTAACCAGCATGAATATACAGTAATGACCTATGCCATTTCAGTAAAAAGTATTTATAAGTGTCATAATTCATGACTATTATACCTGATTTGGCAGGCTTTCTTTTCCTTAGTCCTTGACCTCCAGCAGTATAAACGCCATGAACTACTCCGGCTCCTCCAGGTCCATAGCTGCCTGTTCCTGTGCCAACACCGCCAGGACCGAATCCGCCTGGCCTGGTTCCGGCCCCACCTGGTCCGGTCCCTGCTGTGCTTGGCCCATATCCTCCTGGTCCAGTTCCACCAGGACCGTAACCAGCAGAACCACCAGGACCAACTCCACCTGGTCCAGTCCCGTAACCACCAGGCCCGTAACCACCAGCTCCTGCCCCGTAACCTACAAGCAAATATTGTTTAAGTTCCAGTTCACTGTATAAATGTTTGACTTTGTTCTCTGCATATCTGTTAAATAATATCCTACGTTTTGAGGGTTTGCCGGTGCCCTGTCCTGGACCTGTGCCGTATCTAGAAACTGAATAACAGATAGGATAAGTTAAGATAAGTTAAGGAAATACTTTAACCCCAACATGATACTTTGTATATCAATTGCTCACCAAAAGAGAGACTGTAAATTTTTTGAGATCGTATTGTAGTGTTCTAAGAGTAAGGTTTTGTTTTCTCAGTGTTTTTTAATCTTCGTTCACTTTGGAGGCTCGTGAGAAAAGTGTTCTTCAACAATTTAAGGCAAGGTAAATAATTGATATATGAATGATAATTTTGGGGATCAAATATTCCTTTAACCAATATGTTAATGATGTGCTATTTAGGTCAACTTACCAACAGGACCCACACCATATCCCCCAGGTCCAACACCAGCTCCAGTTCCAACTCCGAGGGTCCCAGCACCCCCTGGACCTCCACCACCAACGCCCCCTCCTCCATAGCCTCCAGGTCCTGCACCATATCCACCTGGGACAGCCCCATAGCCTCCGGGTCCTGCACCATAGCCTCCAGGACCAGCTCCATAACCGCCAGGACCGACCCTACCCTGCCCCGCGCCGAGAGTCCCATATACTGATGGAAAGAAAAAACATAACAAGCATCATGTAGCTTATTTCGAATCCCAGATACTGATTAAAACAGGAAGAATATAGTTGACAGTTTAGCAAACCTTTGCCAGCTTTTCCCTGTCCTACTGCAGATCCAGTCGGGTAACGTAAGCCTGAGAGAGATACACCATGATTCATTGAATCTTACATTTTTAAAGAAGATGAACTTGCTTGAGTATTTCAAATATGACATAATCCATTGCAAATACAAATGCCATGATAGAGTTGGTTTACTCACCTCCACCTGGTAAAGCTCCAGCTCCACCAGCACCATAGCCTGTAATGAATACAGTGTGAGCATCATTGTAACATGTGCATGTATGTTTGGGTCACAAACATTTCAGAGATCAAAACATGGCAGCTGCTCACTTTTTCCAGGTTTAAATGCTCCTGTTCCTACTCCACCAGCCCCAGGTACCAAGCCTGCTCCTCCAGGACCTCCTCCAACACCACCTTGGCCTCCAACTCCTCCAGGACCTGCTCCAACTCCGCCTGGACCTCCTCCAACTCCTCCAGGACCTCCTGTCACCCCCCCTGCTCCACCTGGTCCACCTGGTCCACCACTTGCACCTCCTGCTACAGTCCCATCAGGTCCCTCTGTACATTTAAGAAATAAACTGATAAAATTAACTTTTTTCTTTAGTATGAACATTTTCAGTTACTACCTCTGAGTCATTGTTATAGACGTTTGATACAGATTGATGTATAAAGGTGTCAAATGTAATGCAGTCAATGTGGTGTTTACAGTCATACGCCAAAAATGTCACCTTTTGATGGTTTGGGTGTTCCCCCAACTCCACCGGCTGCTTCTCCTGGTCCAACTCCAGTTCCTGTTGAGCCACCTGAAACACCTCCTGTTCCTCCTGCACCTCCTCTCTCTCCATCAGGACCTCCCTCTCCATCTCCTTCACCGGGCGTGTCACCTCTGGGGACACCTGCAGATAGAGCATAGAAAACCACACCTGTATTTCAGCTAGAAGTTAAACTGCAATCAAGAACAAAGCAACTCAGTAAGTATTAAACTATTACATAAAAAACATCATTACAGCAAAGAGGCCTGGTGAGTGTTTTTTATTCTTCATGTTGATCCCTATTAGCTTTCACAAAATCCACACAAAAACAATACCAAGGTTCATGTATATATAAAGTTTAAAATAAGTCTGTTTGGCTTATGAATAGCACTCATTAGAGGTAATGTAATACGTTGCTTTGTTTTGTACCATTGTCAAAATGCTGTTGGGTAATAGATAAATAAATTATCCTGAAATAAATTAGATTTCATTTTATTGACCTGGGGGTTTGAGAGGTTTGGCTCCTGGCAGTGTCCCACTTGAAAGATCCCCATCAGAACCTACACAATTAAATCAATTAACAATACAGGAAGTGCAAGTTTCAACATCTGGTATATATTTTGGAAGTACTGTAGTATTTTTAGAAGTGTAATGCAGATTTGCGTACCACTTGGTTGCACAGCCTCACCTCCAACTAAAATAATAGAAATACAGATTATCATTCAGGTGGAGAAATATTGTGATCAGCATCAAGATGAAAAGGATTTGTGATAGCGTGACATGCCACTGTATCTTGTGAGGCCAATTGATTGTTTATACTGTGCTGTTATTAAGCAATAGTCCATTTTGATTAACATCTCATAAGTAACATATTGAGTGTACTTTATTTCAACTCACCAGGAGCAGCTCCTGTGGAACCTGTAGGATATGAAAACAAAAGGATCAGCCTTGTTCATTCCTAGTTTAAATTAAGCAGAAACACTTGTTGGTCTCTTGTATGTTACATGCAGTATTTGGGATAGTGTGGATATATTGGTCTTTTAATTTTGCCTTGTAAATATACAGAACATTAAATGTTAGAGATGGTAAATGGCATCAATGTAGAACAAAAATGTCCAGCAATGATCCAAAGGTCTGTGTAGGCAGGGCTTTTTTTTAAGTATTCCTGGATCCTTGGTGGGGAATGTGTTTTCTACTAAACCTCAAAGTCCAGTTGAATTAAAATATAGTGTTTGGAAATGTCCACATGGTGGCACTATCCAAAACAAAAGCCTAGATGCACTGTTATTTTGATGTCTGGCTGACTAACAGATGTACTCTGACAGAATTAGTTTGCGGACAAACATGCAGAAACTCTGGCTGTAAAATAAACACTGACCTGGAACGTCTGTCCCATTGAGGCCTGTTCCAAGAAAATCATTAAGAAAAAAGATGAAAGACAACAACAAATAGTAGCAGAATAAATGAACACCTTAACTTTTTCTCTTGAATTTGTAGTTGAAATGACCAAGATACCTGGTTTTGCTCCAATGATGGGGATTCCTGTTCCACCCAAGACGTCTCCATCACCTCCTGCTCCCACAGGTCTGCCAGCCACTGAAAGAATAAATGCAAATAAATAAGAATTAGTTGCATATTTAGTATTCTCGATTTTATTTTCTCCAGTGTTTCCTGTGTAGTCTGTTGGCCATCTTGTTTAACCATCAGTTTTCTATACCGAAATACTTGAATTTTACAGTTGTGATATTCGTTGTCTAACAATCTCAAAATGTGTGAATTTAAGGTAAGAAAACACAGGTTTTCCAGCAAGTTTAGACACACCTTCTCCTCCAGAACTTCCAGACCCCTCTATCACACTGCCGGCGCCGCCATCACCTGGAATAAGGTCAGGGAGATTTAAAAATGGTACTGCATATAAAAGAGCTTTTGATGTGAATGTAAACGGAATAAATCAAACAAAGACTGGCATAATCTTTTAACTAGAGAGTTCACTTAGATGAACACAAGATGGGGTCTCCCTCTCCCCTTCCAAACAAATTGAATCAAACTCAGTTGCCCCTCCCTTACAGGCGTAACATTTTCTATTATTTATTTTTATACTCTGGAACCTCACCTCAATTTATCTCTTTTTCATTCTTATAAAGAATATTTTATAGTATAACAAATGCATTGGGAACCCTATGAGTAAATGTATTGGGATAATATGTGACGAAAATGTGTTACAGTGTCGTGCTGCATTTTGCTAAACTTAACAAATACCTTCTGATGCAGGAGCTGGTGTTCCTCCTGTGGCTCCAAGTCCTCCTCCTGATCCAGGAGACACAGTTCAACACACTTAGATATTCCAAATAGTTCATGAGTAACCAGAATGTATATACTTAATCCTTAACACAAAGACTTACCACTGGTTCCAGTTGCTGTCCCTGCACCACTACTTGTGTCAGTGCCATTTACTGAAACACCAGTGCCGGTCCCTGTGCCAGGTCCTGCAGTACCAGGTCCTGTTGTCCCAGCTCCTGTTGTCCCAGCTCCTGTTGTCCCAGATCCTGGAGTACCAGATCCTGGGGTACCAGATCCTGGGGTACCAGATCCTGGGGTACCAGATCCTGGGGTACCAGATCCTGGGGTACCAGATCCTGCGGTACCAGATCCTGCGGTACCAGATCCTGGAGTACCAGATCCTGGAGTACCAGATCCTGGGGTACCAGATCCTGGGGTACCAGATCCTGGAGTACCAGATCCTGGAGTACCAGATCCTGGAGTACCAGATCCTGGAGTACCAGATCCTGGAGTACCAGATCCTGCCGTGCCGGTCCCATTCCCAGATCCTGCCCCCGGTACAACTCCACCAGGTTGAGCTACAGTTTATATAATAGATAATATGGTAAATTAAAAAGATGTCCTTATAAACAGCTCTATTCTTTAGTTCAAACATCTATAAAATATACACATAATGTTTTACTTAACAGAGTCTTGTCAACTTACCGTACTTAGCAGCTTTTGATCCAACTGTTCCATAGCCTGATGATCACAACAAATACAATTGATGAAATATTGACTACTCGTGTGACAAAAAACACAGTGATTTATTTTAACTCTTGACATGACACAACAAACTGTTTGATTCACTTACAATTCATGTTTGGTTCAAGACACCTTGCTACAATAGAGGTCAATAAAGGAATATGTCATACTTTAATGTGTTCTAGACTAGTCTCCTTGTTCATAACCCACTATACAATGACACAATAAAACTCATCTGGTGAAAGAAATTCCATCAAGAGGTTATCATTGAAAAAATCATTTGAATTGCTCTCGGCTTGCAGGGCTTAACGTTATCAAACATAAACAACTCACCTCCTCGGCCTGCACCTCCTCCAAGAACTCCGCCAGCACCTACACCTAAACCTGGATCATAAATAAATGTTTTAGTTTTTATAGAAATGTTGATCCATCTTGTTTTAGAGAAATACAAAATAAAATTGTAATACCGTATTTAGCGGCTTTTGATCCAGCTCCATAGCCTGCAGGAAAAAGAAAGGCAAGTTACAACTCATCTTAATTTGAGTTCTTCAAGATTTGTCATGGACAAAATAAAAACGGAACCTTGTCCATATCCAACTCCTGGTCCTGTACCATAGCCTCCACCTGGTCCATACCCTGCCCCAGGCACTTGTCCAACTCCAGGCCCATATCCACCAGGTCCATATCCGGTTCCTTTTCATGAAAGCCCAAGGGAGTTTTTATATTAGCCGACGATAGAGGGTCATTATGGCACTTAAAACATGTAGTCTCAAAATAGGATATTGATGATATCAAATGAACTAAAGAATTCCAAAAAGGGAAAGAAGTGTAGAATTTGTTTCCAATATGTTGTTTTTCTCTTCATACCTCCAGCACTGCCTGGTCCAAAGCCACCTGGTCCCAGTCCTGCTCCAGGTCCACCACCGGTTGATACTCCAACACCTCGTCCTGGAACCATTCCTCCTGCTCCGAGCCCATAACCAGGCCTTTTGGTCTGTCCTCCTGCACCCAGGGCACCTCCAGCACCTCCTGCAGAAAGCAGCATTATATCGGGAAATATGAACCAACCTGACGAAATGAACACTCTAATGACAAACAACAGGATGTGTTCATGGCAGATATATTGATATGTTATTGCTGGTTAAAGGTTGGTTGATGATGAGCAGACAAAAGTATATTCTTACCATATTTTCTGGCTTTGGCACCAGCATAACCTACAACATGTAGACACATCAAGATATAATAAGAATAATAAAAACAGTATCAACTGGTCTAAAAGCTTCTATTTGAAATCAGACATGCCTTTTTATTTTAATACATCTTTATTTTTCCTCCTACCTCCAGGTCCGTAGCCAGCACCTCCAGGCCTGACTCCTCCTCCTGGTCCATAGCCTGTACCAGCTCCTCCAGGCCCAACTCCTCCTGGTCCGTAGCCTGTACCAGCACCACCAGGCCTGACTCCACCTCCTGGTCCATAGCCTGTACCAGCACCTCCAGGCCCAACTCCTCCTGGTCCATAGCCTGTACCAGCACCACCAGGCCCGACTCCTCCTCCTGGTCCATAGCCTGTACCAGCACCACCAGGCCCGACTCCTCCTCCTGGTCCATAGCCTGTACCAGCACCACCTGGCCTGACTCCTCCTGGTCCATACCCTGTACCAGCACCACCAGGCCCGACTCCTCCACCTGGTCCATAGCCTGTACCAGCACCACCAGGCCCAACTCCTCCACCTGGTCCATAGCCTGTACCAGCACCACCAGGCCCAACTCCTCCAGGACGTGTTCCTGGACCTCCAAGTGCTCCACTTAACATGCCTATGGGCAAAACAGTCATTAAAGTAGTCATGATATTCTTTGTGGAAAACAAGTACACAAAAATAATAGAGTTGATTTGAATTATATTAAAATAATATGACTATAATTACCATATTTACGTGCTTTGGCATCGGCATCATATCCTTTAACACAAACATAGAAGGCTTATTAAACATGTGTATTTGTTAATGCAATAGAGCTCTGTCTACTAACTGGATAGTGTCTCCTAAGCCATAACTATTGGCACATTTTCCGAAAACCATCAAACTTCTAGTTTATAATTACCTCCAGGTCCTGTTCCTGTTCCTCCTGATCCAGTTCCACCTGGTCCGTAACCTGTACCAGCACCACCTGGCCCGACTCCTCCTCCTGGTCCGTAGCCTATACCAGCACCACCAGGCCCGACTCCTCCTCCTGGTCCATAGCCTGTACCAGCACCACCAGGCCCGACTCCTCCGCTTGGTCCATAGCCTGTACCAGCACCACCAGGCCCGACTCCTCCTCCTGGTCCATAGCCTGTACCAGCTCCACCAGGCCTGACTCCTCCTCCTGGTCCATAGCCTGTACCAGCACCACCGGGCCCGACTCCTCCTCCTGGTCCATAGCCTGTACCAGCACCACCAGGCCCGACTCCTCCTCCTGGTCCATAGCCTGTACCAGCTCCACCAGGCCTGACTCCTCCTCCTGGTCCATAGCCTGTACCAGCACCACCGGGCCCGACTCCTCCTCCTGGTCCATAGCCTGTACCAGCACCACCGGGCCCGACTCCTCCTCCTGGTCCATAGCCTGTACCAGCACCACCGGGCCCGACTCCTCCTACTGGTCCATAGCCTGTACCAGCACCACCTGGCCCGACTCCTCCTCCTGGTCCATAGCCTGTACCAGCACCACCGGGCCCGACTCCTCCTCCTGGTCCATAGCCTGTACCAGCACCACCGGGCCCGACTCCTCCTCCTGGTCCATAGCCTGTACCAGCACCACCAGGCCTGACTCCTCCAGGAAGTGTTGCTGGACCTCCAAGTGCTCCACTTAACATGCCTATGGGCAAAACAGTCATTATAGTAGTCATAATATTCTTTGTGGAAAACAAGTACACCAAAATAATAGTTTCATTCAATTATATTAAAATAATATGACTATAATTACCATATTTACGTGCTTTGGCATCGGCATCATATCCTTTAACACAAACATAGAAGGCTTATTAAACATGTGTATTTGTTAATGCAATAGAGCTCTGTCTACTAACTGGATAGTGTTTCTTAAGCCATAACTATTGGCACATTTTCCGAAAACCATTAAACTTCTAGTTTATAATTACCTCCAGGTCCTGTTCCTGTTCCTCCTGATCCAGTTCCACCAGGTCCGTAACCTGTACCAGCACCACCAGGCCCGACTCCTACACCTGGTCCATAGCCTGTACCAGCACCACCAGTCCCAACTCCACCTGGTCCATAGCCTGTACCAGCACCACCAGGCCCGACTCCTCCTCCTGGTCCATAGCCTGTACCAGCACCACCGGGCCCGACTCCTCCTCCTGGTCCATAGCCTGTACCAGCACCACCAGTCCCAACTCCACCTGGTCCATAGCCTGTACCAGCACCACCAGGCCCGACTCCTCCTCCTGGTCCATAGCCTGTACCAGCACCACCAGTCCCAACTCCACCTGGTCCATAGCCTGTACCAGCACCACCAGGCCCAACTCCTCCACCTGGTCCATATCCTGTTCCAGCACCACCAGGCCCAACTCCTCCAGGACGTGTTCCTGGACCTCCAAGTGCTCCACTTAACATGCCTATGGGGAAAACAGTCAATATAGTAGTCTTGATATTCAAAGTATACAAAAATAATAAAGTTGCATTCAATTATATTAAAATAATATAAATATAATTACCATATTTACGTGCTTTGGCATTGGCATCATATCCTTAACACAAACAAAGAAGGCTTATTATACATTTGTATTTGTTATCGCAATAGAGCTCTGTCTACTAACTGGATAGTGTCTCTTAAGCCATAACTATTGGCACATTTCCCGAAAACCATCAAACTTCTAGTTTATAATTACCTCCAGGTCCTGTTCCTGTTCCTCCTGATCCAGTTCCACCAGGTCCGTAGCCTGTACCAGCACCACCAGGCCCGACTCCACCTGGCCCATAGCCTGTACCAGCACCACCAGGCCCGACTCCTCCACCTGGTCCATAGCCTGTACCAGCACCACCTGGCCTGACTCCTCCTACTGGTCCATAGCCTGTACCAGCACCACCAGGCCCGACTCCTCCTCCTGGTCCATAGCCTGTTCCAGCACCACCTGGCCTGACTCCTCCTCCTGGTCCATAGCCTGTACCAGCACCACCAGGCCCGACTCCTCCTCCTGGTCCATAGCCTGTACCAGCACCACCAGGCCCGACTCCTCCTCCTGGTCCATAGCCTGTACCAGCACCACCGGGCCCGACTCCTCCTCCTGGTCCATAGCCTGTACCAGCACCACCGGGCCCGACTCCTCCTCCTGGTCCATAGCCTGTACCAGCACCACCGGGCCCGACTCCTCCTCCTGGTCCATAGCCTGTACCAGCACCACCGGGCCCGACTCCTCCTCCTGGTCCATAGCCTGTACCAGCACCACCGGGCCCGACTCCTCCTCCTGGTCCATAGCCTGTACCAGCACCACCTGGCCTGACTCCTCCTCCTGGTCCATAGCCTGTACCAGCACCACCAGGCCTGACTCCTCCAGGACTTGTTCCTGAACCTCCAAGTGCTCCACTCAACATTCCTAAAGGCAGAAAAAGCCATGTTTTATAAGCTATTAAATGTACTTTATTAGATGCAAGTAAACAGTAATAAGTTGCATGTAATTAATTTATATAATATAATGATAATTACCATATTTACGAGCTTTCGCATTGGCATCATACCCTTGAAAACAAACATATTAATCATACATTACTTTTTGCTAAAGCAATGCAATCTGTAAAATTACCATATTGTGTAATTTAAGCAACTACTTTTAAAAGTGTACCTTCATTCATAACTGAAAGGCACATTAATCTACTGATTCATAATTACCTCCAGGTCCTGTTCCTGCTCCACCTCTGCCAGACCCAGTGCCGCCGGGCCCATAGCCCGCTCCTCCAGGTCCAGTCCCAGCACCACCTGGGCCATAACCAACCCCAGAGCCAGGTCCCACGCCCGTGCCAACTCCAGCTCCTGCTGCCGGTCCTCCTCCAATCCCTCCAGCGGCACCAGTCCCTGCACCGCCAGGACCATAACCTAGACCACCTGACCCGGTACTGGCACCACCTGGGCCATAACCAACCCCAGAGCTAGGTCCCCCGCCTGTGCCAACTCCAGTTCCTCTTCCTGCTCCTCCAGCAGCAGCAGTACCGGCACCACCTGGACCAAAACCAACCCCAGAGCCAGGTCCGACTCCTGTGCCAACTCCAGCTCCCCCTGCTGGTCCTCCTGCTCCGAGGCCTCCAGAGGCACCAGTGCCTACACCGCCAGGCAGACCTGGAAAGTTAAAGAAATTTTTCAGCACTACAGAAGAAAATGGGTGGTTGTTATTTTGTTATTTTGATTAATGACTCACCATATTTGCGAGCTTTGGCTGAGCCTGGACCATAACCTATGGCACAAAAAATATCCAATTAAACACTCAGTTAAACACTAAATGACCGGTGCACATTTTTTATTATAATAATTGTTCGAAATATCCCAGGAATAATATATATATATATATATATGGGATATAGTACATTCTTTGACAAATTCTTTGATAGGTGAATCCTGAACTTTACTGTCCCTTTTAATAGCCCTAAAAATGTGCACCACTGTTCCAACTCCACCTCCAAATCCTGGTGCGACTCCAGTTCCTCCTCCTGGGAGTCTTCCGGCCCCAGCCCCCAAAGCACCAACTCGACCAAAAGCACCTCCACCTGGTCATGAAAACAGATGAGCTTAGCTTATTATTGCAACACATCAAAATATTACGTAACCGGCATATTTTTAATAATATGTTGACGCCTCCACCAATGTGTCTTTACCGTATTTAGCTGCATATTTGGCTGGATTCTTCGATTTGCCCGTCCCTGCAAGTTAAAGAATAAATCATTTTCTATGTTTCAGCCTTTGCATTTATCATTGACGTTCCTTAACTCTACATGCAGCTGGGGAGTTTAATGCATCGCTGTTTCCAATATACCTGATTTTGGTGATATGAGAGGGTAACCACGAAAAACCCCAGGCAACTGCTGTCCACGTCCATCTGAGGAAGAAATACAATACTTGGATGATCATCCTGTGAAACTCAATTGCAGCCTTCGATAATATTTATTATTGTTAATAAATGATTTAATTCAAGTTAAAGTAATGCATTTGAAATCCCCTTGTAATATTATACAGGACTTTGTGACACTTACTGCCTGCCCCTCCTGGTCCAGCACCCCCCTGGCCAAGCACACCAGCCCCTGCAGAGAATAAGGCCAATATTTCAGTTTTTGGGGATGTAATCCAATTTGTGATGTTACAAGATTGATTAACATCGAGTGTATTAACACACCAGTCTGAGGTCCAAGTCCATTTCCTGTGGCCACTCCAGGGAGAACACCGCGGCCTCCAAAACCTAGCCAGGGAATATCAGAGGATAATTGCTGAGGAAAACTGATACAACTCTAAAAACACTGAATACTAATAGTTTAATATATGTTTATGTTGCTTGTGTTAAAACATACCTTGGCCTGGTACATATCCACCTTGATATAGTCCCGGCACCCCAAGTCCTGTGTGACAGCAAGCCCAGATTAAGAATGTTTTACAAAAAAAAATCAATATTTCTGGTTTAACAGAATGGATGTTGCAAATCCAATCAGGAAGAAAAATTGATTGTTTTTTTTACCTGGAACTTGTTTTGATGCTTTACCACTGCTCTTCCCTCCTGGACCTCCGCCTGCTGTGCCAGTCTGCGGCAGCATTGGAACTAAAACAAAAATCAAGTAAAATGTCACTTCAGTTGGGTATCTTAAGTGCATTTTAGTTTGGAACTTGTTCTCTATTGTATTGTATATTTAACTATACTATATAGTATTATATAAATCTAATTATCACCTCCACCAGGCCCAACTCCAGCACCGCCAGGCCCAACTCCAGCACCGCCAGGCCCAAACCCAGCACCACCAGGCCCAACTCCTGCACCACCAGTTCCAGCACCGCCAGGCCCAACTCCTGCACCGCCAGGCCCAAACCCAGCACCGCCAGGCCCAACTCCTGCACCGCCAGGCCCAACTCCTGCACCGCCAGGCCCAACTCCAGCACCGCCAGGCCCAACTCCTGCACCGCCAGGCCCAAACCCTGCACTACCAGGCCCAACTCCAGCTCCTCCAGGCCCAACTCCAGCTCCTCCAGGCCCAAATCCTGCACCGCCAGGCCCAACTCCTGCACCCCCAGGCCCAAACCCAGCACCGCCAGGCCCAAACCCAGCACCGCCAGGCCCAAACCCAACACCGCCAGGCCCAACTCCTGCACCACCAGGCCCAAACCCAGCACCGCCAGGCCCAACTCCTGCACCTCCAAGCCTATAACCTGTTCCAAAGGTAAAATACAAAATATTATATCTTTTCATATTTCAGTAATCATTAAACTATGTAATGATGAACAGTAAATACCTGTTTTAGGAGATTTGGGACCAGTTCTACCAGCTCCTGGGTATTGACCAGCACCTGGACCATAACCCCCTCCGTAGCCTCCATAGCCACCTGGGTCAGGATAGAGATTTGTTAATACACATATTTTGTTAAAGGTAAGCAATGGCTACAAAGGCCAGGATTGTAACCAGTGAAGGAGAAGAGAAAAATGTTCAACCTTATTTTTTGATGTTACAGAGGAGCAGCGTGATGCTGACTGCAGGTTGTTGTGCAATAGGTACAAAAGCATAAGCTAGTGCTATTTATGTTGTTCAAAGATTGTCATTGTTGCGTCAACAACCTCGCAATGGACTTACCTGACTAATGCACTTAATTGATGCACTCTTAAGGATATATAGATAACAGACCTATGCAGTTTAACCTGTTATTGGGTGTCATGTATAGATACAGACGTAGACAAAGCACTGACCTCCAGGTACGAAGCCTGTTCCAGCTCCTAGACCTCCGCCAGTCCCGAGGCCTCCAGCTCCGAGAACTCCTCCACCTCCACCGCCTCCTGCCCCGGGGCCTAATGGGCAGACCAAAGGGAAATAGTACTTGACAACGATACACTACATCATACATTAATTAATCCAGTGTGTCCACTTTGCAACTCCACCCTTTTGTAATGTTTGAAGTGTCCGTGTTTGACTTGAGAACTAAATATCCTATAGGGTTTGGCTGTAGACGGGTCAGTTACAATTACAAGTCTGCAGAGAGGGAAGCAAGGCCTGTGTAGGGAGATGTCTAAGAAAAAAAAATGGCTCTTTGTAATAAAAACTGTTGCCACGTTAAGCTATAAAATAAATTCCCTCGTTCCCTGTTAAAAATAGTCTGGGTTAGGCAGGTTATGCCATTGTTAAGTCATTTGCTTTGACTTTATTCTGAGATATGACATCTTCACCTTTCAAGGCTCATTAAACTCACATTTCATTTATTGATTATTTGTTTACAAAATGTAAAGTAGTGAAACATTTCCATCCCGGTTTCTCAAAGTCAAAGGTGATGTCTTAAAATGACCACAAACCAGTTTAATAGGAAAGAGAAAAGCAGGAAAGCTCAATGTTTCAGAGGCTGAAAACAACACTTTTGGCCCATTGCATAAAAAACAACTTTATGAATTGATTATCAAAATAGTAAGCGATTATTTTTCTCTTCATTGAATAGTCTTTGCAGCTCTAGCTAGTACACATGGTGCTGCATATTGAAATACAAGATATTGAACCAGGTCAGTCTTCTGAAGAGTTTGCATAGCTTTTAATTGGTTTTGTGGATTCTTGCTTCCAATAATAGTGTTTCTTAATGCATGCCTCCAATTGCTTGTTCAGGTGAACCAGGATGTTTTTGTCTTACTCTTCAGGGGTGTTCAGGGCAACACAAGCACACTTTGAGGTCATTATTGTGTACCACTGCGGCCTCTCTTTTGGAAAACTGGAAAGTGTGACACAAGTCTGTTTCCTGTGCTTACACTGACCCGTTTTCTATCCACCAGTAACATGTTTGGAATTCAAAAGGTTACACAAAACTGAGGTTTAACCTCTGAGCGTCGTTTAAATATTATCACCAACATTCCTCATTCTTAAAGGCAACTTGCAGGTTTTTCGTAGGAAAAACAGAGAGCCTGAAATTCCAAAGCAAATCAGTCTTTCTGACTGACGTGATGACTTCCGTCCTTTATCAGGGACCTGCCATGCCTAATGCATTAGCCTTTATCACTGTATGTGTGCATGAGGGTGGGTGGCCCTTCAACAACACCATATAACCTTGAGGTAATGAGGAAATGAAATAATGGTACATGTATGTAATCCTTATCCTGCTGCATTGAATTAACCAAGGAACAATATTTTGAGTACAGGGGCTTCCACTGGTCTGTGTGTGCAGAGCACAGAACTTCCTCTTATTGTGAATTTCACACGGTGCAAGTTAACATAGCATGCAATCTGTTGACAATGTATGTGTTAATACACAACTCTTCTTACCAGCATTAATCATTCTTAGCCAGCTCTCGTCTGATCAAACTGGGTTTGCACATTGTAATTTGTACAGGCAGCTCTTAATTATCCTACACTTATGGAAACCTCTTTTAAAGTTAGAGGAAAAATAGCCTAAAGGGGGTTATTATTTAGTGTACCCATTTTCAGTGTATTACTTACAGTAGATGGCGGTCCATATGCCACCAATTTGAAAAAACAGACAAGAGATACAGCAAAGAAGCTTAGCAATGTTCTGCAGCGGACTGGGACAGCAGGAAAACATATTCAAGCCACATAAATAAAATCAGATTCTGATTATTTTCACAGCTTTACTGTCAGACAGCTTCTTCAGACAAGCAACTGAAGCCGTCAGTAGTTTTGTCTCACAGAGCATGGGAGTTGCTTGTCTACCACTGTGATGATTGGTAAGTTAGTTTGTGTAATGTTTAGATTTCGGTTAATTTGGGTTTTGCCAAAGTCATGCAAAAACAAACTAACTGCCTGCCTGGTGCAGACTGCCATAAACTGTTGATGATACAGTGTACCTCATACTAGGCCACTTCAAAACACATCCAAGCTATTGCTTTAATGAACGAAAATGTCATATTTATTTTGTCTATTCTTTTACCTCTTACAACAAATTAACAAACCCTAATACTTCATCCTTCCAAGAAATGTATCTAACTATATCATTAAAATATTGAATTGAGGGAAAAAAAGAGAATTCCTTGCCTGTGCCTTGGTAGCACAATGGAAATCATACTAGACTTACTGCTCTACAGGTTATCAAAATGTCCATCAGCAATATTTGTCTTACCAGGTCCAACTCCTCCTGGTCCGACTCCTCCTGGTCCGACTCCTCCAGGTCCGAATCCTCCTGGTCTTTGACCACCATATCCTCCTGAGGAACACATTCATTGAGACATTTCCAGCAGATAGGCTGATGAGTGCTACTTCACAAATGCAGGTATAAAAAAACAGGTATTCTTTGGTTCCATTCACATATGAGACTAAAGTAGGGAAAACACACAAAATGCATGTAAATGAATGCACTCCATCTGAAGCTGATGCATTTAGGTTATTGTGGTATCATTTCATGTTTTCTCTCGTAAAACGTGACATGTCTGTCCTCATACCTTTGGTAACACTTTTAATGATGCCCATGTCTAAACTGCATCATCAACATACTTTAAATTCATTGTAATCTGTTAATAGCACTATGTAATCTTAGATATAAACTATTATACTTTAAACATTCTTCAAAGTATAATGATGTATGCCATTATAATAATGCTTATAACGATACTTATACAATGCTATAAGCAGATTATAACCCATGTCTGAATTTGGTTTATAACTCATTATAAACACAGGTGTAACTTTAAACTTAAGTCATAATCATTGTTGTTAAAACTTAACAGAAAACATAAATGACATTCACCTCCACCTGCTCCTGGTCCAAAGCCTCCAGGATCAGCTCCTCCACCTCCACCTCCACCAGGCTGAAATCCAGTGCCAGCTCCTCCAGGGCCGTATCCAGTCCCCCCCGGTCCAAATCCAGTCCCAGCTCCTACGCCAGCTCCAGCGCTGCCTGCTGTTCCACCAGCAGGTATATACACACCTGATATAAAGAAGCAGTTCAGTCACAGCAGATGACAATGGGATTTTTCAAGTTACTTTTTTCTGTTCAGGAAAACCAATTAGATTAGCCAATTCCAAAATGAAACACAGAGTTTAATGGTCAACATGTTTTTTGTTGAACGTGAAATGAGTCATCACTCAAATCTAATGAGGCATCATTTATTCCCCGTTGCCAGCACTCAATAAAACCCATTTCATTTGTCAAAGGATTTTATTAAACAAACCGGATCAAATGCTGCTCTAGCACAGAGAAAAAGTGTGTTTATATGTGTGCTTGTCTTGGCGATTATCAACCCTGGCCTCTCAGTTTCTCCGTAGCTGATAACAAGAACCCCTTCATCCAAAAGGCATGCATCGATTCATTGGTCATAATTCTCACACTTTTCTGCACCTATGTTTTGTTCCAAAAATCACGATAGCCAAAAATAGAAACACAGAGAGCGAAGAACTATAAAAGGAAAGGGTTTTATTTATTTTTTGATATCGCAGCCCAGATGTGAAAAGAATAGGTCTGTAGGGAATCCTGAAGAATGTGAGTTTCTGATCTCACAGTAATGCCATGTACAGCGCATTACCAACACACAGTAAATAACTTCACTGCTCACTCATTCTGCAGGACAGAAACCTCCTGCCCTAAAAGCTTTTTTATTGTTATGGAAATAATCTTTATTGAATGAAACATTGGAAGTGTACAACACTCATTCACCAGGGAGTTGAATAGTAGGCTATTTAATGTATATTTAAATAACACATGTGAAAGATTCTCGAGGGTTCACGGTTTAAAAAAAGTTTTTCTAGGGTGATTAATATCTCCTGATTGAATTAGTAATGTTTTTTTAATCTTTTTTCACTGTCCATGATATCATGCTGTAGCTATTATGTTTTTTAGACACTCTAACACTGTGTGGCTCCAGGGATGACAACGTACGACTGTCAGTCAGCCAGCTAGGTACTTTGGTGGAGACTGAATTATCTCAAGTCTATTAGATGGTTTGCCAGGAAATGTTGTACTAGTGATCACCAGGGAACATATGGACTATGATAATCTCATGGCTTTTCTTATAGGGCCACTAAGAGGTAAAAACCTTTATCTACATGACAAATTATCTCAACATTTATGGATCAGCACAAATGTTGGTCCGGACATTAATGGTTCCCAAGGGATAAGACTGTACTGACTCACGTCGCATCAAGGGCCACCATCGGATCAAAATCTAAATGGTTAACGGAGAGCTCCCCCAGGATCAAAAAGACCTAGTTCCTGTAGAGCTTTTTATCACTGTTGATTGTTTTCATGTAGGTCTAGATGGGTCATTTTTGGAGTTTGGGGTGAACTGTCCCTTTAATTATCAAAGTCAACTTTAATGTCAATCTTTCAGTTTGTGTGTACAGACAGAGAGATCGAAATAACGTTTTCCAATAACAATCCTTAATTATGTTATGGAGAAAAGTCTATGCATATATTCGCAACGTCACCTGTTTGAGTCCCTCTGGAGACCTACTGTATGGTCATGTCCTTCTGCCTTACGTCTCCCATTTAAAACAGAAACTTTGTGTCTAAAACGTAATCATCTTCATCACCCAGTCTGTTGTTTCCAACATTTTGACCATTGCTGTTACCATGAATATTCTGTGCCGAGAGGTTTTTAGTTTATCTATGATTCTACGTGACAATTAACAACTTAAGTACAATTACTCATCCTGTCCATTTTAGTAAAATCAAAAAATGAAGACTAAATGACCAATGAAATGTCTCCTAACTCTACAAAGCGTGCAGTGGTTCACCCTGATGCTGTAGGAATTCAAATTACACAACCGCCCAGAACAGCTTTTTAAAACTCTTCTGCTCTCGAGGAATAAGATGAGGGAAATCGTGTTGCCTCTGCCAACTCAAAGCTTACACAGTGAGGCAAGGAACTGGAGGGATGAGGTATGAAGGACACAGTTATCGTTAAAACGTTTAATATGGTCCATTAAAGTCAGGCGCAGCACCTCATTAAAAGATTTATCTATAAACTTTGTGTCATTATAACCTTGTTTCTACAATCTCACACCTCATGAGGAGGAAGAGCTGGAAGATAACAAGCAATGATATCATACCGTGGTTTTTCAAAGGATTGCTGTTCTTAAGTAAAGTGTTTAAATGTTTACAAGTGCTACAAAATATCATCCAGACAGACTGAAAAACGTAGCACTGCCTTTGTATATATCGTCTTTTAAATTGTTTGGAAACTACTTTAGCAAGGTTTAAAAATCATTTAACAAAGCAAACGATTTTGTTAGTTTTTCCGGAATAAAGCACTTCACTCTGAGAGAAGTTGGCAGTACTCCTGAATCTAGTTTTGATACTATAAAGGTAAACAAAAACTCAGTTCAATGTCCTCCACATTAAGATAATTAATGTTACAGGGAGACTTCAGATGATTTTAACCTTTGGTTCAGAGATTACCAATATTATATCATAAGGATGATGCCAGTAATAACTACTTCTATTACAGCAAAAATATTGTAACTTTTTTTTAAACCGCACTTAAATTTGATCAACTCTTTGGCTGATTTTTGCAGATTTCTTACAGTGTTCATTGCTGTACAAAACCTGCAATCTTTATCATCAACAATTATCTGCAGACAATTTCAAGAACCAAAACGACAAAATCTTTCGAATCACAGATTTCATAGAAATGTCACCAAACTACTCATAATAAGCATTTATCTGCAAACACTGCTACAGAAACCTGATGTGACACCTGATCTACAGGTGCTGCACCTCTGAGCATAGCACACATGCAGTAAAGGGAACCCACCTCCTTGCAGTGAAGGTTTCCACAGAGCCAGGAGAAAGGCGACTTGTAGGTACGTGGCCGCCATCCCTCTCGCCATCTCGCTCTCAAATGTCCCTCTCCTCTCCCAAGTTCCAGGTTTTATCAGGGCTCAACAAGGCCTTAAGAAAAAAGGAGGAGAAAATGAGTGAGAAAAGAAAAAAATGGGACAGAATGCAAGACAAGGCACTGTGTAATTGGCTAAGAGACACACAGGAAGAAAAGTAAGAAGGGGAGAGAGAGAACAGTGGATCACCTCATTAAACCAAATGGGTTGTTCTAACCCCCCAATGATGGTTGAGCTGCATTTATTTGGTTCTGTTCTGCCAGAAAAAGGGGCAGTATTAAGGGTGGGTGGGGGTCTGAGAGAGAGAGACACACACACACACACACACACACACACACACACACACACACACACACACACACACACACACACACACACACACACACACACATACACATACAGAACATGTATGAGAGGTAAAGGAGTCTGTGCATTGTAAAAGAATGTGGGCTTTTCCCTGCTTTCCACTTTCTAGACACCCCAAAAAGAACTGTGCCAGAGGTCCCTTATGGATTTCTATAATGTGTCATGTTTGTCAAATGAAGAAAAAAAAACACTGTAGTGACTCATTAAGATATATTTCATTAATCTTTGCTGTCAATGTATTATATGTAGCTTTAAAAACATGTGTGGGTTTCTTACATAAACGCATGGATTTGTTTACTTTTGTTTTCTGTGGGTCATACCAAACATGGTTATCACTATTTTGTAAAGCATATTCCCATTATACACATCCAAATAGTAAGAGAGAAAACCACCTGTTGCCCTGCAGAGTCTCAGCTGCCATAGAGCCACAGCAGTCAGCATACCTGCAAACAATCAGTGGATTTTATTTGGACAATGTGCTCTTGCTGTCATTATTCCCTGGTGCTGTCCCAGTTCCTGCGGGTTGATTTCTAAAGATGGTTGAAACATACTTTTTCTCTGGAGCTAATGGGCTTGAAACCACATACAGTTAATGAGCTAATGTCACCTTAAACACTGAGATGCTGAGGATGGGAGAAGCTTTTCCAGTGAGTGATTTGCACGTCCTTTGGCATTTGATTGTAGCTTCACAGATGAGGATGAATCATTTATATACATCTTTTTCCAGCTTGCTAGATATGCAGTTTGTTTGCTCACTGACTGCTGCCTAATCCACGAGATTCCACTTTTAAAATCATAAATCACAAACAACAGAACCAGCAGCTAAGACTTAATGTGAGTTACACCAGCCTGCACATGTTTCTGAGATGTGATCATGTAGAAACCTTTGGCTCTGAGTTTGGTCCAACACGGCTCAATTAGAAAAGGAGAATGTTGTATATTTGCATTTCTGCGTGAATGTGTGCATTGCCTAAATGTGTGTGTTGGAGAGAAAGAAAGAGAGAGGCAGAGCTACCTGAGCACCCATAATTGGTCTTAAACTGTAGTTTTATTGCGCTGTTTTCAGACCCAGTATGCTTTTTTTCAGCTTTGATGCAATCACATAGTTATGCAGTGAAATAATAATGGGGCAAGAAGATTGAAGAATGGAGGGAAAAATGAAAACTATATGCCTAGAGCCATATACTGCACATTTTGCACGGTCATTAATACAGGTGTGAAGTCAAGGCTCCGTGCAAGGGAAGTGAATTGTTAAATAATTCCCTCAGTGCGATCGCACAGACTGACTGTTAAAGAGCTTCGAACAGTGGAAGTAGTCGGAGGAAGCAACAAGTTGCAGAGTTAGTTTGTTCAGTGCGAAAATCCAGCCTGTTTATTCACTCTGAGAACTACTTTCCACTACAGTTGTATCCTTCGTGCGGACATAATTACACTTACACCTGCGCATGTTAACTCAGAGAGAAACATTTGCATGTTGTCCAGACGTTAATGTGTCGGAAAATCTAAAGGCATACAAGTCTGATGGAATAGAGACTGTAAGACTGTAAATTGGAGTTAATTAGTACTGTGTATTTTACGACATACTTTCAAATGCATGCAAAGAAGTGCTTGTTGGTCCCCTGATCCTAAGTTTAATTATACAAGGATTAGTTGAATTGCTGTTTAAAGTCAGCAATGTCTTGCAGCACATAGAAAAGCAATGATAGTCGTTCATATAATAGAAAACACAATGTTGAAAACAGTGAGACACTCAAAAACATGTTACAGGTTTCACCATATAACCTTTTCTTTTCAGAATGTCAGGACAGTTAGGAATAGTGAGAAAACGCATATATACCAAAAACGGAAGATTTGATTCCTGCATTCCTGCGTTTTGCTTTCGTACCAAGTCTCAGAAAAATGTTTAAATTGATAATTATTGTTATTATTCCACCTATCAAATTCTATTGTACTTTAATTACAGTGGAAACATGTAGACATGACTCATGTTATCTGCATTTGGCCAACTGTCCAGAGAAATAAATACCACTCAAAAAAGAAAGAAATGGGCACATAAATTCAGGCTGTATTGCCAACAATTCTCTAAACAAAGTTAGGGTGTTTTCTGTATATGGACATATATTTGGTAATATATGTTTAAACAGTGTGATTCACAGTGATCACACACAGTCTCTCTTGTACACCTGCTGTCCACCTCACACACAACCTGCAGTGCCGTGTGTCCTCATCTCTGCCAGCTCAGAGAAGCATAACAGTGTTACAAATGAAGTAGCTTACTGACTGGTGCCTGTTTTGAGTTTACCTAACGTCTACCTAGCGTTTACCTAACGTCTGCTGCCTATATATGGGCATGTGTGTACTGCAGCACTGACTGGTAAATTACCCCTTTGGGTGACAGAGTAAGCGAGCGGCAGAAAGGAAAGGGGAGGTAAAGGCAGAGAAAGAGAGGGAGACAGAAAAGGCTTGACCCAGACAGACATGAAAACAGAAAGACGTGCAAACTCAGACATGCACTTGTTTGACTTGATAAAATGACCGGAGCCCTGGTGAATATCAGGCCAAAGGTCTGGGTAGACTCGACTTTCACAACAGATCTGTGCCAAATAATTACATCTGCAAATATCAAGTCTACAAGCCCCATTCACACACCTCTAAAAAAACAAGTTACCATGGAAATAATGTATCTGTCACTGGACAGGTGGGTGAAGTCAGGTGCATGATGGGTCCATATGGGAATAATTTGTTTCTTCAGGTTATTAGTCAGCATATTTGTCACAGTGACCTATCACCAGTGAGCCAATCTGACTTTATAAGAGTTTAGACATGCAGGCCAGTTTCACCAGGTTCACCATAATTGTTGTAAATGAAAATGAAGACCTAAGCACATTGTTCATATAACCGAATTTCCACGCTGCGGATCAACAAATGTGTATCTTAGTCTTTTTTATTTATTATGTTTTATAAAAGTCTTACAGTTTTATACAGAATTGACCCTGGATCTGCCTTAGGCGATCCAATTAAGATCCTACTAAACAGCCACTACTTCATAACCTACTATCATTTTTTTGTGACAGTAGTTTATAAATGTGGTTTAGTATGGTTTCAAGGGACAGTCTAAAATAATACACACTTATATAGAATTTTCAGCTGTGTTGCTCAGTTTAAAACATTTGTTAGACAAGTAATGAAAAAGTTATGCAATAAGTTATTAGTTACATTACTTGGATGAAATGATTTAAATGTTTTTTAAAAGTACTCTGTTACCTATTACCTTTCAGACGTAAACCTTTCCAACACTACAGGTACATTTAAATCCTTTATTTCACATAAATCAACAGTTGTATAACACTGATGGAGACATGTGTCCTTCACTCTTTAGAAAACACACTCGCTAACAGGAGTGCTTACATTTCTAGCAGTGGGAGAAGAGAGAAGTTTGTCCTTGTAATAGTTATCAGGATGCTTGTTGAGCACTAAATAGCATCTTGTTGTGATCGCATTAATCTCTGCATGCAGTATTCCCTTTTATACTTGAGGCTGTAGGCTACCATGTGCATCATTGGAGGCACGTTAGAGCCCTTATCCTGCCCAGAAACAAAGATGGGTCAACAACCGCTGACAATGAGTTACTGGCAGTGGCTGAATTTAGGAGAACACAGAGGAAAACCCAGCAAAGGCAATTGTGGACAGGCCTCAGTTAGTAGTGATCCCACATGTTGCAAACCATTTCAACTGAAGACGGTAAGCATTTGCTTAAGTGGCTTAATTAAGTAATTGCAGTAGAATTACATCATGTTAGCATGGGAACACTTACAATCCCCAAAAGTGCGTTTTCCTCGTACTTTCACTTAGACAAAGGAGAATATACCAATAGTGTATTTGTACAAAGGCACATAATCGCATACGTTTTATATCACAAAATGTGTGACACCAGATGAGTTATGCACTACTCGCAGGCCCCTTCCCATGACTCATAACGACCCTCAGCATGAAGGGGGGGCTTCTCTTCCCTGGAGGCTTGAAACAACACCAAAAAAACAGCGCCTTACATAAACACTGCAGCACTGTAGCCTACAGCGTGGACTATCCATCAGTGTGCAGCACAGAGAGAAAAAAGGACTGAAAGACATGAGGGATACAGGAAAAAGCTGGGTTAAGATGTCATGAAGTGCAGAGTGAGAGGCCTGAGAGGTCGCAGCACTTGTGTGTGAGAGAGAGAGATTCAGAAAGTGATTGTGCAGGAATGTCGCAGTCACACATTCTCTGCAGCGAGGCTGTGAACTCAGCATAAATCAGAGGGTACTTTCTCTGTGATGTCAGGGACAGGATTTCAGATACCAGGACATGAAAATGATCTTCTTTCCTGACTGTGTGTGTGTGTGTGTGTGTGTGTGTGTGTGTGTGTGTGTGTGTGTGTGATGTGTGTGTGTGTGTGTGTGTGTGTGTGTGTGTGTGTGTGTGTGTGTGTGTGTGTGTGTGTGTGTGTGTGTGTGTGTGGTGTGATGTGTGTGTGGTGTGGTGTGTGTGGTGTGTTGTGTGTGTGTGGTGTGTGTGTGTGTGTGTGTGTGTGTTTTGTGTGTGTGGTGCTGTGTGTGTGTGTCTGTGTGTGTGTGGTGTGTGTGTGTGTGTGTGTGTGTGTGTGTGTGTGTGTGTGTGTGTGTGTGTGTGTGTGTGTGTGTGTGTGTGTGTGTCAGATGTTTCGTGTTGCAGGCACGCTGATGAAAGAGGAGTGATGAGGTCAACACTAGACCTCATGCCAGGCGCCCTCTGATGTGACACACGTAAACACACGTCATTTTTTAAATATTCATAGAACATTACCTAGTGCATATGTACTGTATGTATGTCAGCACATGCAGAGGCACTCGTTCAATTATGGTTTTGTAAAAACTGTACATTTAAAATCAGCATTTTATGACCATCTTTATATTCTTATGCGATTCACAACATCTTCTCTTATTAGATAAAAATAAACACACAGAATCACTGATATTGGAATGATAATAACATCTACAAATGTTCCCACCATGTATTTTAATGGTTGTTTTTCCCCAATTAAAAATTTTTCGTCAACGTATAACAATTTAAGGGACCATTCCTCTTAAAAGATACTCTGGGGTATGCACAGCCAAAGAGCTAGACAGGTGCAGGGTCAAAACAATCTAAATTAAGACAAGAATCATACAAAAGACTGCTCCCAGTTTAATTTAGCTTCTGAGAAAATATCTTTAATAAAAGTTCAGCTTTTAAAAAAGTGTGCAAAACGACTGTCTTATTGATGGCTTAAGAACCAAACCTTGTATGTTCAGATAGTTATATTAGATCCTTGTTATTAGAGATTTAACATAGTCATTAATCTTTCTTAGAGATGTGTTGTAGTCAAAGTTTCCTAATGTGCCTCATTACGTGTAATCAAAATCTATCAAAATCATCTTTGGAGACCTTCATCACATGCTCAACACAAACGGCCTGTCCCATATTGATTTACTTTTCTCCCTTCTTCCTTTCTTGGTTTTCCTTTTGTAACCTCCTGCCCTTTTCCCTGTTTCACCACATTCAGTGGCAGACGTTTATATTGCAGAAGTAGAGCCAGTGCCAGGACTGTAATCCATCCAGAGTCATGCATGGGTCAATCCTAAAGCAGGCACAAAGTCCAAACTGATTGAAATGTAACATCCCAGCAACAGGATCCCCCATCATGCACTCTGAGGTCAGTCAGCTCCCCGTTTAGTGAGTATCACCCCCCCAAAGACCCCGCCGATGAGCCCATCCCTGTCATCACCACACCATCAGCACCGAGACAAGCAGATGGAGGCAATTTGGACGCGGAAATCATCGTTCTCCTGCTGACATCATCAGAGGGGGTCAGATAGACAGCGGGCTCATCTATCTTCCTGCATGATCAGATAACGTTTTACACCCATATTAATGTGTGCGCTGAAAACTCGATGCGACCTCCACTGATGCAGTTCACGTCCATCAGTTGTCTAATGGAGTTTGGTGCAGATGCTGTGATTGGTTACAATGATTAGTTGCAGAGTTCTGGCAACTTGAAGAAGAGGAATGAGTGCACTTCTATGGCTTTGTTTAAGTCTGAAACGACAGAGTTAAGTCAGTGTGTGTGAGGCCGTGTTCACACCAATCATGTTTTAAATTATATGACTTTCTCTCTTGGCTCTGTTCATTTAGTCAGGTGCTAAACATGCCAATCAATGTGTATCCACACCACCTGAACACATAGCTCTTGGTCCTTTTCCAAGTGACCTGTGGGGCACTTCGTGAGCAGTGAGAACATAATTGTAGCAGCTACAGGAAATTGACCTCCAACTCACCATTTTACAGGCATAAGGGGGCAGGCTCTGACATTTGATAGCCAGGTATTACTCACGCTGTAAAATCGAGTGTAATATGCTTCAAGAGACTCATATAAATCTTTTTTTTGTGGAAGGTGAAATATAATATAAGAGGTCAAAGAGATCCATCATGCTGCAAGAGGACAAGTGACAACTACACTGTTCAGAAAAATAACATGTAAGTCCAGTTTTGTTTGCAACTGGAGGGATTTGACTCTTTACAATTATAGGCACGTTGAGTGCAAAGAAAATAAACTGTAGGTGTGAGTGTGCTTTATCAAAGAGGGGATATGAAAATATGATGTGTCAGCAGGAGTAGTTTGGTATTGTTTCATGAGCAGAGCGACACAGATGGATTTGGGCTAATCCGATGAAGAGCCCACTGTAAGCCCTCTTCACCTCCAGAGTGAAGAATGACCTTCTGCTTGACTAACAGCAGAGTAATGCAACATTGACATAAAATATACGAGCAGTGAGAGAATGATTAAACATTTAAAAAAACACTCCTGTGATAATGGATTTAAGTGTTTAATAGTAACCGTTTCTAAAGTCATATTAAAACTGCACTCACCTTTTATTTATTTATTTATTTAAAGGCAAAGTACAACTTTCTTCAATTAATATGCAGGGTCATTTTAATAATACTCTTTCATCTTTGGCTGCAGCCTCCAGCAATAATAAAAAGTAATATGAGACCACCAGATGTCTGGTTAACATGCCTTTTTGCTTTATTACATCACAAGGTATACATGTCTGTAACATTACACAGCACTGAGGTTATGAGAACAGCAGTCATAGGATTATAAATAATATGTTATATGTGCCATCAATCCATAGTCTATCATGATGCATAATATATACAGTCACAAAATGAAGTCTGTAACTACATAATTTAATAATGACTGAAAGGTTCAATAAAGCACACACATACGTTTGATCCCAGAGGAGTACTACACATTGTGATATACAACAGCATGTAACTAACACACAATCAGAAGGGAAATAACTTCTTTATTATTAGCTACACTAAATATCCAGACGTTTGTATGTCACTGCCTTAGCCTAGACCTCAGACTGATTGATAGATACTGTATATTTATTTTCTTGTCATGCCCACAATATGCCAAACAATATGCCAAACATTCACGAATTTACAGGACAACATAAATACACTTGCAGTAGTCAAACAATTCATCAGATTTCTTACAATAAATATCTCCTTCCTTATCAAATTATTCTGCCTTCTCCTCCAAGCTTTGCAGATAAATCCTGTTCCAAAACGTTTCCCATCAAGATTTGTATTATCATCCAGCAAAACATCTCAAAACTGATGATTGATAAAAAAAGGACATAAGGAAGACTGTACACTATACGCAATATATACTGTACATTAAAACAGAACAAACACCAAACAGCAGCTTGTGAGTTGCATGTAAATTAAAAGTGTGATTAAATGTAAGATTATTAATGTTTTTGCAATGTTAAGCTCGGTACAAATGAGCACAAGAACAGATCATTTTAATAGGGAGGGGGACTTTTGTTTTTATAAATGTATTCTGCAGCTCCACTGCGAGACATGCTGCATTCTACACAGTGGTACTTTATACTCCCTCTGTCAGCAGGCCTGCTCAGTAACTGCTGACTCTGTGGACTCGTACATGAACCAAGTGGCCCGCATGTGTCAGCTTCTTATCGTAATGATTAATGCCGTCTAAATGCCACCGCTGCAGTGGACAGGTGGCAGGGCCCGAGGGTCCGTCACTCAGGACATTAAACAGTTGAACAGTCTCTCACCATATCGTGTCCACAGAGTCCAGATTGAACACATTACTCACATTACTCATATGCATCATTTAAGCACAAAAGTCGAAACATTTTAGTTGGCACGGAAAGCCGTTTCGATTTCTGTTTTATTATTTTCTTAACTACTGTGAGAACGTTACAATTAGACTTTACTTTTGATAGGATTGTATTAACGAACCCTTTGAAACCGAGTCCATGATGACTGAAATGAGAAACTCTTGATAACAAATGAATGGCCCGTAGCTGTGGGGGAATGTGGAGCAGGACCCCCGCTGCTCCAGTCCTCCCTCCAGCCATTTCAACAGATAAGAAGCAGCTGAAATGTGTGCACGCTATAAAAAAAAGTGCTCTGGGAAAATGCATGCATGCTTTCTTGTATAAGTAGGTTGAGTATGGATGCAAATTAGAGGCCTAATTATTCAAATTTGTACAGCTTATTCTAAACCAGACAATAGAATGTAACAATAAAAAGACAGTAAGTGAGACAAAAGACAGACAGTATATCCATGAAAGTAAGAATAAACACAGATTTTACAAATATTAAAATGAGAGAATAAGGCAAATTTAAAAAGCGAAAGTCATTAATTATAGGCCAAATTAAATGAGTAGGTTTCAGCTGCAGCTGATCTCTTACTGCTCTTGGTAGTGAATTCAGTTTTTTCAGCATAGTATGAACAAAAAGCTGCCCTCTCTATTTTCTTGTACATTTAATTGTGTGTAGTAATTTAAAGCCCTAACAGTTGGCAGAATATATTGTGGATTTGCTTTGGTTTTATCAGAATGTGGACTTAGGTTTTAGGGATGAAAGAAAATCCATAGACCAGCTTACTTATTCATTGCTAAAATGTTTCTGCACATTCAACAGTCAGAGTCAGAAGTAACATTATTTTTATTTTTATAAAAATAGCTATACTGTTAGCAAAAACTGTGCCTTTCTTTTATTCTCGCTTGTGGTTTTGAGTAACTGTCCTGTGACGGTGCCCTTTACCTCGTTACCTGTATCCTCAAGTCTGTTTCTTGACTGCTGTTGCTCTTTTTTTGAAGCAGCTTGTCCATGTTTGACATGTGTTATCATGTCTCAAAAACCATTTCTCTTGGTATATACAATGAGGTTTTGCAGGGTTTTTATTTTTGCTCAAATCAGGCAACAGTAAGTAGATTTAGTAAATCGAGTGAAATAGATAAGTATAACTTTACATAAAGGCCAAATAGAGTAACTGAATTACAATAAAATTGAGTCAAATGGATTTTTAAAAGTCTAAGCTCTAACTCTTTGTTTTTTTTGAGGGGGGATGCCCCTCTTAAAAGCCTCATAACATTAGCATCCATGCGTTGGAGCCAGACAGCATTACGGTGGAAAGACTGTGTGTGTGTGTGTGTGTGTGTGTGTGTGTGTGTGTGTGTGTGTGTGTGTGTGTGTGTGTGTGTGTGTGTGTGTGTGTGTGTGTGTGTGTGTGTGTGTGTGTGTGTGTGTGTGTGTGTGCGTGCGTGTACACAGTAATTTCAGTCACTATGCAGGAAAGAGAGGGGTGTGTTTTCTCCTCATTGTTAGGTTACTATAGCATCTGCTTAAAAAAGTGAGAAGAAACATTGAAAAAAGAAATTGGCTTCACGAAAATATTATAAGAGGAATCGAGTGATCATGACAGAAGTAAAGAAAGATGATTATGCTATCGAAGTGAGCTGATAAAGTTTGACTTCTACACAGAGGGCAAGTGAGCGAGGGCATGTATCTAATAACGTTATTAAAAAAACGATGTTATATTCATACATTCATAGCTTGACAGATGACCTAATGCAGCAATTACAATTATCTCTTCCCAGTCTGATAGTCTGAGCCTTGGACTACATGAGATTGAAAACATAAACATGAAACTCACGTGTGTGTGTGTGTGTGTGTGTGTGTGTGTGTGTGTGTGTGTGTGTGTGTGTGTGTGTGTGTGTGTGTGTGTGTGTGTGTGTGTGTGTGTGTGTGTGTGTGTGTGTGTGTGTGTGTGTGTGTGTGTGTGTGTGTGTGTGTGTGTGTGTGTGTGTTCAGTGTGTGTTCAGTGTGTTGCCAGTGCATGCCACAGCCATGACTGTAAAGTGTCTGCTCTTTGAATCACATCCAAAACGCAACAGGAGAACGTAATCACTCCGCAGAGAGAAAGCGAGTGAGATGTGGAGAGAAAGATGTGAGACACTTGGACCGAGCTGCCACTCAGACTTCTGGCAGCACAATTTATGAGCTCTGCTTGTGGCGCATACCTGCACTGCGTCCTCGCTCCTGACCATACATAGAATCAGACACAATCAGGCAGCCATGATATAAATATTGAGTTGAGACATTTTGGCAGCTGAAACTGTGACCTAAATGCTAAAACTATGAGCAGTGCTGAGAGTGTTTCTTAGAGGTAGGAGAGAAAATACAAGTAATGAAGTTACCGTAATCTTTTTATAGATATGTGAGCCGTCTGCTCGACTGTGCCATTAATCATAGACATCTTTCACTGGCTTGAAACTTGAGTTTGATGTACGGTGTTACACGTTTACTCTGGGAAGTTGTTTTGGGGGGATTCTGGTGGGCAACAGTGGCCATGGAGATACTTTGTCCTTATTGCTTATATCGTTTGGTTTCCTAGAGACACCTTTTCCCTTTGTTAGAGTCAAACATGATCTCTAATGCTTTAATTCACACTTTGGAGGGTTGCATATACTTACAATTCATTCTCCAACCTCAATTATAATCCTGTTTGAGTTCGATGTTCCTTTATACTGGAAACAGTTATTGACATTGCAATAAATCTTATCTTCTAAAAGTTCAGTTTAAGTGTTTGTTTTAGAGAGGTGATTCAACGTTATGATCATTTTAAAGGCTGAGGGTTTAGTGCTGCTAAATTGTATTGTTGTATACTGACAGGTGTTTATAATATTTAAATAATCCAACTAATTAGAGGGGACATAAAACTTGCTTATAATACTGTGAAAAGAAACAGCTAACAGTGATCAACAGCAGTTCTTGGAATATCACCAGTTATTGGGAAATAAGTACGGTACGTAGTATAAGTACTATAAGTATAGTATAGTACAGTAGAGAACTGTATAGTATAGTTTATATGTCTTACTTGAATACTCGATTCTGATTCGAGACATCCCAGATGTTGTTAACAAACCGTTGCTAAGTCAGATGTGCTTCCATATCAATCTGCAAAATGAAGTCCTTAAAATGTAACTTCAGCTGTAGACAACAAACATTTCTCCATCAGAAAACAAAATGTCATATGTTTTGAATATTGAAAAAGCAAAACTTTGATCAGTGCTGTCATTTTAAGTTACTATGGCCCCAGTACCAGCTGTTGTACGCAGTAGAACTGATGATTTCTGTCTCAGTCGGTATTCCTTTTTACCCCCTCGATGCACATTATCCCATCCATAAGTACAGTTCAACCTGGACTTTGTATCTTTTGATTTGTAGATCACACAGGATGGACATTTTCTGCACATCTCCATAGGAAACAGCTGTTGGCACTTCATTAAAACATGTTAACTTCATTGCTCATTCGGGTCTAATAGACTGCCTCTTTAAATGTACTCCATATATTTATTTATTATCCGGCTGGAGGTTGTAGAAGAGAAAAGCCAGGGGAGACTCGTAGTTGTCTTCTCATCATGTGTTCAGAGACAGAGCTTAATTATCTGCGGAGGTCCCAATAGACTGGAGCCAAAACCATTACCTCACTGCACTGTGGGAAATGTCCGAACAATGTACCTCCACTGCGGTTTAATTCAATCATGTTTCCCCTCTGTCGGTGTGTGATAGGGGTTCACATGGGTTGGGATTCCCAGTGACTCTTAAAGTGACAATCACATCAAAAGTATCAATCCTAGTGGACATAAAAGGTGACTGAAACGTTTTTAGGTAACTCTTTCATGGAAAATCAAGGTGTGTTTCCTTTGGTTTCATAGCTGTTACAATGGAGGCCCATATCAAACATTTACTAAAACATCTTTAGAAGCTTCTCAAGCTAATTTCTGCAGCATAATTCACTCATCAAAAACACAATGTTTGATATCTTAATTAAAGCAACAACCTGCACCGTTAGAACTGAAAAACAGTTTCTATTATAAACCGCCGTTGATTTAATACTTTATTGTTGCATACTCTTACCCAATATGGCAGTGCTATTCACCATTTGTTGTTTTCACTTTTTGCCAGCAGGAATTACATTTCGGGTCCAACTATAATTTGTCTAAAGAGGAACTTTCTTATTTTAGAACATTGTGCACAGAATGAAGCACTCCTCGCTACAAAAAGAAAGATACATTCTTCTAGAGGTGGAAAAACCATCATGATTGTGAGCCTCTAGTATTTTCAGATTGTAGCATTTTTAAGAACAAACGCCACTTTGTATGTATTACTATTGCTTACATTTAACAAAATGACTGAAGCTGGATTTTCCCCCTCCAATTGTAACAATACAACATCATCTAAAGTTTGTGATCCAGCGCTAAAGGAGACAAAAGCACATTCATTTAAATAAACCTCTACATATTTTTTTGTTTGTTTAACAAATACTTGGTGCTAAATCACAGCCAACATTTACGTTTTCCAGACTTAAATATGGTGAGTTTTCCACATTTGGTATATATACTACGTGTATAGGGCCTCAAACTTTTGACACTTGATAAAGACCTGGGTCTTATGAAGTTTAACTTTGATTAAGCCTCAATTAAAACAATTGTCCGACACTGAATCTGAGAGTGGTTGATTGAAGTCATTGGTCACGATCAGACTGCTCCTTTATGCAGAGAGCCTACATTGATGGGAAATTCAACTTCAAGGGTTTATGAGTTCCTGATTGTTAATATGAACCTCATTGCTTGCTCAACATCTTACATAAGAGGGACTAACAGTAACATGCCTGCTTCACACGATCTGCCCTCCTCTGAAGTATGACAACGTTTCTGCAACAGGTACTGAAACAGATTTCACCTATGTCAAACCACAGAGTCCCATTATGAATGTTTGACTCCATTTAGAGAGAGTATTGGCTTACAACACGCACTGTACTGTACGGGGTTAGGGGGGTGGCAGCGGAGACAGGAAGAGATGATGTCACTGCCCGGGGAGTATCTCTGAATCCCCCCCGACTTGGATGTTTAATTTACAGCATATTAGTCAAAGTGATACCATATTGTCACCTTTGACCTACTTAAATGTTTAATGTCTGTTCGTGGAAGAATATATGGCACTGAACATGACTCTGGTGTCCCCTACATGCAGGGTAACATGACTCAGCTGCGTCGCTGTCACACCTTCTGCTCAACCCCAATTTGTCACCACCACTGCCATCTAACTGTAACATGCTTTTTGCTATTTTCGAAACTTTTCATGCTGTTAGCCGAATACATTTTAGCCAAAGCTGCAAACACAAGAATAATATAATAGCATAAGAAATGATGTTTTACATTTTTTAAAAGATGACAGCAGAGAGATTACAGGAAATGAGGCGAGAGAGGAAGGATTCAACAAAGGTCAACAAACAAATTAGAAATGGGGATCTTTCATTACACGGTCAGCATCCTCATAAACCCAGAAGACCCCAAGATGGCCCGAATACTAAAACTGAAACTCCTCCATGTTTCTGCAGGTTTCTTTCCACCAGCACTGTACATTATAATATATTTTGTTTTTATTAGTACTCTACTTAAGTGCATCATTGAGTTTTTTTTTAAAAGACATGTATTTTTTGTGCCTATATTGGGCAGTTAACGTGGTAAATATAGACAGGAAATATGAAGGGAGAGACAGGAAAATGACATGCACAACCACATGAACTCAAGCAGGAACGCTGCTGTTCTTTTACACATTTAATAGGAATGGAAATATTTTGAGAGATATTATAGTTCAACTTCTTTCATTGGACAACTGTATGCACCAGTTTATGTGCAGACTGAAACCTTCACATTACACCTACACTCTGAAAGAGATGATGTAAGTTGATGTGTGATGACAACACCGAATACGGAACAATCTACAATGATTCAACACAAGATATTAAAATGTCAACTACATTGAGATGTCACAGAATTTCTTCAAACTAAACATGCATGCTGTGTCACAGCCTCTCTTCTGATTGTAGAGAATGCAAAAGACAGAGAACATGAATCTTTACTCTGCCAATGATCTAGAAAAGCTGGATACTATATAATAATACTGTATGATTTATGCACCCCTCCCTGAGGACCCAGAGCAGCATGTTGATGTAATAGCTTCACGTCCATCATGGTACAGACAGAGGACTGTACACAGCAGCATAAACAGCATGGTGCGTGCAAAATATGAAATAAACAGTTTATTTTATTTATCGTCATCAGCCGTGGCAACAAATGTTTTAAGAGGCAGGAGAGTGACAACGCACTACAACAGCACTTTGTAATGCTCTGTATGATGGAAATGTGGTGTGAAGGCCAAAGAAAAGACAGGATGTCGGGTGTTGTGACAGTGTCATGCTGTCAAAGAGTGGAGCTCAGTTAAAACGCTCTCAGCTCTGACAAATACTAGCTGAGGTAGGAGTCATCATCATACATGTGAAATTGCTAAATGTTAAGTCCTTAAATACATAAGTTGATTTTAAGATGACTTATGTCTATACTGGATGTGGTGACTTAACAGTGGGGATATTTATTGTGCTTACTGTAGTTGTGTCAGGAATTAAAATACATGAAAAATGTAGAACTTGTTTCCAGCAACGTTTTTTGTGGTTTGTATGCTCATTCTAGGAAAGAGAGATGCAGGATGACAGGGAGAATGATGGGGTGACTTGCACCAAAGGGCCTATGGCGGAGGATTTGCCAACACAAAATTATCATATGTGCCTTTTTAACATAAAATCCTCTTAATTTTTTTAATATCACAGCTATTGTAGTTATAAATACTGGCAACTTATCACAACAACCCAATGGTGCAGTAAACCAATTGTGATTTCCACTAATACTATCCCTGTACACCACCTGATGGTATTTGGGTAAGTGTGCATCATGTGTGAGTTAAGTTGAGCAATATGTGGGGTAGTCACATGTTCACCTCATTGCTCAAACACCTCTATCTTGTTTTTTAGCATCTTACGCTCTGTTTTTCATATATTTCATTCTAAACACCACATTTTTCTCATCTAAATTTGATAATATTTTGTTAAACATTTAAGTAAATATTTGCTCTATACTGCGTAAGGGGCACCGAACAAAAGGATATAATCTTATCACAAAACAATACAAAGCCGAACAAACATGTTGTTTTAGCGATGGCGCTTTGTGAACTCTGCTCATGACTATCTGCCACGTGCCGCTGCTTGTTATTTAAAGACAAATCCTCAGTAACGGGGGTTAAACCAACACTCAAACAGTAATGAGGAGAACAAAAGATGGGAGAAGGTGCACAGATAGTGGGAGACAAACAGGGCCTCCGGGATAACCACCTCCGTCTAATCATCACCAGCTCCGTGTACATTTTTGGCTGCAGCCCAAACGGGGAATACTTACATTAACCCTGTAGTCCATCCACCGTAAAAACAAACACATTAGTCAGCCAATCTCTGACTCTCCGCCCTTTCACATTACCCACAAATGTTAGCGTTGCTGAGCTTTTTCCTGCCCACCATGCCTCGCCCTTCCTCGCTTTTTTCTGCCATCATCGGGCTATCTCGCTTTCACCTTTTCACCCTCAATGCTGGAAGCTGGATGAAGCAAAGACCTCATAGTTTTCACAGACTGCACAAGCGGTAAGGAATAGACTGCATCATATCTAGATCCGTCCCAGGTTGTATATGCACCCTTATCACTCCATTTAGGATCTTAAGGCTCTTCTTAGATTTAAATGTGTGTGATTATCCTGATTTACAATCAAGCTTTTCTGAATGTTGGCCAAGTTGCAGGGATTTTTTTCTCCTTAGTTGCTTACCAGGTAGGCTTTCCTTTCAGGCTGTATGCAAGTCTTACATTCTGCAGCTGAATAAGCCAACACTAAAGGTCTCAGAACAAAAAGAAAGTGCCTAAAGTCCAAAAGCTTATGAAACCCAATTTCCGAGTCGTGCAACAATAACCTTTATTTAAGATAAAACATCAATTTGCAAGGTTCGCAAAGGTGTGACAGTAGGACAGGTTCCAACTTCTATTTCCCAGCTGCCTATTTTTTTATTTTTCAAACAACTACTTCCACTACATCACGCTTTTTGTGTGCACAAAGAAGAGTAACATCATGAATTCCTTCATGGAGACGCTTTGATTCATACTGCCTTCAGTTATTGTCTTTTGGTTCAGACTCAAAACCTCAGATGGGGTTGAAGTACACATTGTAAACTTAATCCAAAGCATGGCCTAACCATAGCAATTTATAAAGCATTTCATTGGTAGAGTTTGGTGGGAGTAGTTTACAGCCTATGTAGAACTGCTGTTTAAGGAGATACGTTTAAGCAAAACAGTCCCAGCTTCTTTCTGTGGGATATTGTGACCTTCTTTTAAACTCTGAAAAACAAGAAAACATTCTCTCATAACTACATTTTCCGAGTATTTCCTCAATACAATCCCTCAATTCTTCGCAGCTTTAAAACAACCCCATGCTCAGGTCCTAAGGGCTGATTTTAATTCAACAATAAATTTGGTCAAAGTGAAACACAAACACTCTGGTTGAACAGTGTAATCTATTGATATACTGTATGTCATATCTGGAGACTAATAATTTACACAGGGGGATGTAGGCCAACATTATTCTAGCATGTTAATCAAGCATGAAAATGTAGAAATGGCTGATTAAAGGGTCAGTGTGTTATCATAGAAAACATACATGTGTAATCACACAGTCTATGTGATATCGGGCCTCTGTGTTATGTCACGGCAGCCATAGTTTCACATGATTTAGACCATGTCATTTCTCATATCAAAAAACATAGGCTGCATTAGGTATGTATGTGATTATCTTTAGGAAAATATTGCAATATGGCCATTGATACCATGTCATCTACACCTACCCGCATATTTATAAGACCTTAGCTGCTCCGGTACTTTTTTTAAATCATAAAAGTTGAATATAACACACTCGCTATTTTATATTCCTCTAAATACATGTTTTATGGTGGTGGCAATGTGGAACACTGCCCAATATCAGTTTAGCCTTACGTCATATGAGACAACACGTTTAACAGAGAACACTATGAAAATAGTGGGGGAAATGTAAATTGTCTCAGTGTTCTTGTATGAAGGAGACTAAAGTTGACTAATGCTGTAATTCTGGCAGAGGTATACCAATGCTGCACTGCCTTAAATGGGAAACAGAGACCCAGACCTGCGCTTTACTACAACATGTCTCTGATTAGGACCAGATCGCTCTGCCTGTGGTTAGCTCTGAGCCACTGCCAATTCTTACTCATGTTCAAGACTGTTAACTTTGTGGTTTGAAAGCATCAATTTTAAGCTCTCCCTCTTTTCAGCCACTTATACCTGCTTTAGTGAAGATCCATTAAAGAACCATTGGCAAACGGCTGGGTAGTGTAACGGTTATGTTGTTGTGCTTGAACAGAAGTCTGGTATAAAAGCATAACAAATAAAAGCCAAAATAATTATTAGAGGATTATGAATATTCCATCATACCGATTTCTTTAAGGATGCATCTTTTTCATCCATCCTGTTATATCAAAATCAAAGGTTGTTTTTTCTCATGATAATTTGTTAACAAAACTAAGGGTATTTTTCACAAGATAATTATATTATTTGGAGTCAATTGACAGAAAAGTAATCATCAACTTTGATGGTTATCCTTAAAAAATGTTTCATGTAAAAATGGCAGCTATATTAAATTGGCGTTGTCCAAAGCATCCATATGCATGCTCACATAGTGATCTTGACATAACAAGAAACCTGAATGATATTTTAAGAAAACAAATTTGATTTCCCAAGAGTGAGGAAAGTTACAAGTGATCTTGAGATAACCTGAAGGGAAGAATTTGTGCACTCCAGGGTCACCTTCAGCTTTCATAATACCAATTTATTTGTGTCATACATGCTTTAGTTTTCTTTGCACCATAATGATTGTGGATGTTGATTTATTATTGGTACTGGTTTTCTTTTTCCTTTAGGATGAAATGTTTTCAAAGCCCCTCAAGTCTCATCTGCACTACTGGTTGAGCCAATAAAAAAAAATATATTTTTGTATTTAGGCTTTTGTTTTGGAAGTGATGTCTGCTACCATCTGGTGGCCAATGTGAAGACTTCATTAATCAGTCATTTAAAATGTCTTGCTTTGATGGAAAACTCATTTTAACAGCATCCATATAATCCATAATATCAACATTAGTTGACAGTATACTTTATACATTTAATCTCATGTTATTAAAATGTAATTATCTTTTTAATTTGTGCATGTAAACTTCGCGCGGATTGTCCCTTGTTGCTAGCCGTAGTTTACGTCATCAAAACAAGCCGACCTGAGCAGCATGTAGGATCCTCTCTGAAGCATTTTTGACCTTCTGAAATTATTCCTTTTAAGTCGTTTCGGTGAGTTGATTTTTTACAATATATTTTCATTGTATTTCTTTGTTATTTCCAAACAAAGTGGGTGTCATTTTAAATTCCTGCAGTAAAATGAATGCGGTGGTAAAGTGAAAGCTAACGTTAGCTGCAGCAGGGCTTATCATGTAGCCTCCTGTAATCTGACGTTGACACAATAGTAATGTTATGTTATTATTAATACAAACGTTTTTGTTGATGTTTTACAAACTGGACCGAGCTGCTATGCCTTTCAGTGCTGATTGATTAATACTGCAATAAATATAAACGCAATAGAGGTTGATTATTATAATATGTAGACTTCCGTAATTACGATCAGCTTTTAAATACATTTCTAAATTCAGAAAAAAAATGTTATTAATACAACAATATCAGATTTTATGTCTTATCTTTTTAGTTGTATTGACTTAGGATATTTTATTATTCTTGTGAATCCCGACATTTAGTTTAAACAAGAGGTACTGAGCCTTCATCTGATCATCATGTTTCAGATAATGCCTGAGGAACAACTGTTTTTAACTTCTCATCGTCTCACCTGTACTACAGGGTTGGACCCAGATTTTCAGTATGTCGGTGAGGCATGCATCAGTCCATGCCAAATGGATCATTGGCAGAGTAATAGGGACCAAGATGTACAAAACTGCCAAAGTGAGGGTCACAAGGCTGGTGCTGGACCCTTACCTGCTGAAGGTGAATCTTTTAACAACATTCATTCACTGCTTATGTGTTTTTGAAGAATGGGTGGCACAATGTTACACAGTCTACTTTTAAATTCAGGGAGGAATTACGAAAAATATGTTAATGTGGTCATTTTGCTATGTTGTCTGCCTGTTATTTTGTTCTTGTCATATCGTCTTTGTTGACTATTTATTTAGTTTTCCAGAAATAAGCATGCAATTACACCACTTTAAATCTTGTGTTAACCAAAAACGGGTTTAGTAGTTTCTTGGAAAACAAAAGCATTTACAATCATTTTAAAATATCTGTGTCACTAAGAACCAAAACAACCAATTTAACGACAACAAGGGGGCAGTCTTGCTCATTCACATTTAAATTGAATGCATTTGGTTTTTTTTTTTGTCTGATTAACAGCAATTAGCTGTTGGGCTATTATTTGATGAAGATTAATCCTAATTGTGTATAACCACTTTACCTACTTTAAGAATGGTAATTGATTACTGTACATTGATTGTGTATTTATATGGTTTTGTTCTTCCCCATAGTACTACAACAAGAGGAAAACATACTTTGCCCATGATGCTTTGCGACAGTGCACTGAGGGAGACATCGTTCTTCTCAAGGCTCTGCCAGAGGCCAGGTCCAAACATGTGAAGCATGAACTTGCTGAGATAGTGCACAAAGTTGGTCGGGTAGTTGACCCACTGACAGGAATGAGCGTTGAAGGAACACAGTTTGTTGAGCCTCCGACTGACCTGCCACTTAGCCTGGGAGAGGACCAGACGTTATCAGAAAAACTGCAGGAGCTGAACATCTCTACCGCCCCCAGTGGAGCTGATTCCCCTCCTGCACAAAATCCTACTTCATGATGAAAAATTGCCTTATATTTATGAAGTAATGTTAGTTTAAATGTCCCTCTGTAATTACAATTGTCTTTCAGGTGTCCATTGTAAATATAAATGTTTAAACCAGTCATCAATATAAATATCTCAATTAATGTGGAAAATGCATTTTCTTTGTTACCGGAGTTTAATTTAAAAAACATTTCTGAGGAGTTAACAATAAAACAACAATGAAAACGCATGGTGTCATTCACAAACGTGTGCATGGTGTTCATATCTGTCAAAATTGTGTATACAACAAGTATTATAGATTTATGACTTGCCATTATAATCATGTATTCTGTAAGTCTTCTGTAAAAACACAAGATGCTCTTTTCATACATTTACTTTGAAATTGGCATGTATTTAGTACGATACAGCAATGAATGAAAATGTTCTAGAATGTGGGTAAAGCTTTTATTTTGAAAAAAAAGTTATATTTACAAGTAGAATTAAACTATGAAATAGCAACATAGTTTGTTTTTAAGTCAGGTGTGTTGTAATGCATAGAAACTTGCAAAACAGCACATTTACGTTAATGTAGAGCAGGATTGAACATCGAATTCATGACTGATCAACTGCTGTAATAATAGCCACTTCTTTAACTCTTATCTTCATGCCTCTTGGTTATTAAACTAACATCACAACGTAAATCAGATACACAAAGTTAAAGCGGTGTTAATGTGGTAACGTCAGCTCCTCTGGGAACAGTCCTGTCTGCAGAGTCAACCTCCACCTGACAGCAGCTCGAGGAAACATGGCGGCCCGAGTCCTTCAAAGAGTGGGCAAAGGCCTCAAACAGACGAAAAATGGGCTTCATACGAACGGGCAGGTCACGGTTCTCGTAAGGTTAGACTTTTGCAACTGTTCTGCACCAATACAAATGTATACATGCTTCTTGTATTGCGTTTATCTTTCGTAAAGTTTCACCCAAATGACAAAAGTTCGGTAGGCTAGGTTGCTAAGCTAACGTATGGACGTTGCTTACGTTTAGATCTCCGTGTAACGTAGCTAGCATTAGCTCTAGCTCTAAAGTTGCTAACTTTGGTCTAATTATTACCCTGCCATTAAGTTGTAAAGCAACTTGTGCACGCACCTATTATGGCACACTTCATAATTGTGTGTGTGTTGAGTTATAGTTATCATTTGCAGGAAAATCACAACTTTCTGTTTGTGTCAGTCCAAAACTTCAAGGTCACAATAAATTAATCTCTGCACAGGACAACTTATGTTGATAAGTGTGTGACCCAGTTTCATGTTGCAGCAGTTGTGTAGTGTGTCCTAACCATATACTGAAGATAAGGTCAAGCTGTGTGCAATGTTTACATCTGAAACTGCGATGCAATGTTAGTTAAATCTGCTTTTAATGCACTGTGTAAGGTAAGGTTTCGTCAGCTGGCAAACTGTCAAAGGAGTGTTTTTTTGATAAACAACTGTAGGTAACCATTGCATAGAGGTCTTGTTGGCACTTTAAATGTAGTTTAATATCCGAAAACGATATCCTAATGTGGGACAGCTGCGCATGAGTCTGTGTTGACTAATCCTCAGGTTTATGTGCAGTATTTACAGCTTATAGCCTTCTCTGTTGTTGGCCTTAGAGTTGGAGTTACTTCACAATGAAAGAGTCTAAATATATTTGTGCAAAGTTCTTATTTTACGACATAATTGACTAACAATTAAACCAAATGTGAGTACATCATCTTGGGCTTCTAAAACGCTGATTCACATGTTTACCCTAATATTCGTTATTTGCAACCCTGATCTGCTGATATATAGATTTGGCTCTGAACAGCAGAATACAAACCTACAAAAAAGATTAATCGTAAACAAAAGAATAAAGCGTACATTAAACACCTACTAACTAAAAGATAGTAAACGACCCTGGGATAGAAAACATTTCATGTATTTTTAATCTTAAAAAATTTGACAGGTATTAGGCAGTTGTTGTTTTATTGAGAAAAGGAGGATCTGAAAGCAATCTCCACCTGAGATGTCTGACTGCACTACTGTCAACGAGCAGAGCAGTGTACCGAAGAGCCAAATCATTAGATGTGTCAGTGACTTTAAAAACTACAGTAGAGTACAAACGTTTGTGTTTTGTTTTTTTCTCCCCTCAGGAGCCTCTCAGGTTTTGGTGAAGACAGCTGGATCAAGTCTCTGTTTGTCAGAAAGGTCGACCCTCGAAAAGACGCTCACTCGCATCTGCTCGCCAAGAAGGAAGACAACAATCTGTACAAAATACAATGTATGTATTGTTTGTGATTGGAATAGTGGTACATTGCAAAATATTACCCTGACTGCAAGTTTACCATTGTCAAAGATGGATTACTTTTTTTTTAGTAGAACAATCTTATAGTATGCTTGGATTCTGTATTATTGACTCATGTTTTGTTGTTTCCTTGCAGTTCACAATGTCAAGCCTGAGTGCCTTGATGATTACAACGAACTTTGGTAAGAAGCTTTTGTCTCTTAATTATCTTCATTACATTGCATTTAGCTGACGCTTTTATCCAAAGCGACTTACAATCAGATGTCTTGTCACGCGACTGACACAGTACGGATCTTTGCTCATTTATGTGTGTGCTGTGTTTAACTTTAGTGCGGAAATCTTGCCTACCATTCATGCTGACCCTGAATACCCCTGTGAGCTGGTGGGCACCTGGAACACGTGGTACGGAGAGCAGGATCAGGCTGGTAAGAGCATCAAGCTCCATTTATATTATTACTTTACACTTGTGCAATTAATAAACCCCTTTTGTGGATGAAAGTTACACATTTTCTTTTCAAAACAGAAAACATACATTAAAAATCACAGACCATAAAGTAGTGTTCAAAGTATCAGTTGATGAACCAATCATCAAATTATGAATTGTATGAAAAGTCCTTTAACAATCAAAACGATTCCAGCTTGTTAAGTTTATATATTTTTTTTATCATGGTAAATTAAATATTTCTGTGCTTTGAAGTCATGTTAAGAAGAAGAAAGTTAAGCACCCTGGGAATCAGAGAAACTGATCACAGGTGGTCTAAAGAGATAAATAAGGAATCTACAGTTGTTAATGTAAAATAATATATTTTTCAAAAAGAGCTGCATTATATTTGGCTCTTCTGCTCCCTCTATTCTAGTTCACCTGTGGAGATATCGGGGAGGATACCCGGCTCTCACTGAAGTCATGAGCAAACTCAGGCAGAATAAGGTAACGGGTGCTTGGATTAGTTTAATGGCAGATGGCACCCCCAAATGTATATCCACAGATCATTTATCCACCGATATGTTTCACCATCTTTATGTGACATTTTCCAGCTGTGTGGTGTGATTGTAATTTACTGTAGGTGGAATGATCTTTAAAACATATTAAATATGTATTTGTATTTGCAAGTATGTGCAGGTAATGGACCCGGTCCTGCCTTATCCGTTAGGTATATTATTGTTTAATCTCATCAATGTTCTGATCTTAATTGATATTCTGCAACTACTGTAGCTGACTTTGTGTCATTCTTCCCCTGCTCCCTGACCACAGTTTAATATTGTCAAAGATGTTTTTGTTGGTAGACTGAGGCAGATTCACAGAGTGATGTGTTTGCCATTGCTGTAGGAGTTTACAGACTACCGGAAGGAGCGGGGGAAGATGCTGCTGTCTCGTAGGAACCAGCTGCTGCTGGAGTTCAGCTTCTGGAACGAGCCCGTCCCCCGCCCAGGACCCAACATCTATGAGCTCCGATCGTACCAACTCAGGGTAACTCCAAAGGGAATGTACCATCTTCCTCCCATTATGCACAAATGTGTGAAATATAATAACTTATTTTCCACTCCACCCTTCACATTCATATTTCAGCCCGGGACGATGATCGAGTGGGGAAATTACTGGTAAGTCATTTTTTTTATATAGCATAAGAAAGTCATCAAATTGGATTTATTTTCAGAAAGTTAGTCTGACAGCCCATAAGCTTTTTCACAAGTGTTTTTGTGTTTGCAGAACTACCATTATTACAGTATTTACCATTTAAAAGTTCCTCACTACTATTTTATTGGTTTCACAGATTGTAGCAGATGAATATCAGTCAACGGTACTTTTTGGGTAGACAATCTATGCATGACTCCTAAGCATGACAAGATATATCTCACAAAATGTGTAAATGTCAAGCATAATTTAACTTTGTACACTGTTTATAATATAATATAATATGTACGTATCGGATATAATTTGATATTAATTTGCCTGCTAAGATAATAAAACAAACATGCTTTAAAAAAGGTTTTGAAAGAGGTTGTTACATGGAAGTTTGATTTTGTGATTTAAATAAATGATTTGGATATCTGAGAAGGTCAGATTCATTTGAACTTTAAAGCAGGTTTCTAATTAAGGCTGGGGGTTAAATCAATACAACCCTTTAATTAAATGTTGTAAATGTTTTTTTATGTATCATAACTCTTTGGTGCTCTGCAGGGCGCGTGCCATTGAGTTTCGCCAGCAGAACCAAGAGGCGGTGGGAGGCTTTTTCTCACAGATTGGACGTCTGTACACAGTTCACCACTTATGGGGTGAGCATGTTTCAGAGTTTAGGTACCAAGTTTGCATTTGAAAGACATTTATAAATGCATCACCGTATTACAAATGATTGTAAAATGTCTTTTTATATACATAAACAAGAGCTTAGCAAGCGGGAGAAGATGGATGGATGGATGGATGGAATAGCTTAGCATCTTTGATGTCCCCTAGATATTTTTACACCAAGTGTTTGTGTTACTTGTCAGGAAATGTACATTATGTATTATATGCATTATCTTCTATTCCTCATCTTTCAGCTTACAAAGACCTTCAGTCCAGAGAAAACACCAGAAACTTGGCCTGGCAGCATGACGGCTGGGATGAGGTTGTTTATTACACAGGTACATCTTAGTTTGCTGTCTTATCTCTCCTACCTTAACCTCTCTGTAGCGCTACATATTTTTACATTGTATATGCATGAAAAGAAGACACAGGAAAGACAGGAAAAGTATGGCAGTAGGTCAGATGAAAGAAAGTATTTTAAAACATAGTGATGCAAACATAGTTTCAACAATGAACTAGTGGCAATGAAGGATAGGTGATGTTTTACATGGAAAGGGAATATTATAAAGAAAATAAAAAACAAGAACTTATTATGTAAACAAAGGATTGTGTTTGTTTAAGTAGGTGGTCTTCCAGCCTTACTCAACACAGGATTTTAGTATGATTCCATTGAAAACAAACGAACAAATGCATGAAATATGAACCAAGTTAAATAAAATGGTTTGATGAAGTTACCACAGTGCATTTAAACAGATTGTCCACTTTCCTACGTAATTGTGTTCCTCTCGGTTATTTTACACAATACTGCATGACAAATAAATCTGTTTCTTCACACTTTACAGTCCCTCTTATTCAAAACATGGAGTCTAGAATAATGATTCCCATGAAGAATTCTCCCTTGAAGTGAGCACAGACGCCGGGGGAGCCTCTCTACAGTCACTGAGTCGCACTTTGGAGAGTGTGACCAACCATCAGATGTTCAGTGCATAACATCAATGTGTTGTTTATTTTTCTTCTTTGTTTCGTTACTGTACTTTTCTGTGTGGGCCTAGATGTCTTAATTCTGATTCATTATAGCGGTTTTTGTAGACCACAATTAATTGTACATGCCCCTCCTCTTCACTGTCTCAATTTTTTGTAGGGTCAAGAGCCTTATTTTGACATGATGTTATAAAATCGTCACTGTCTATGTGTTACCAAGAAGATATTAAACATTTAGCAGTTCTAGTGCTGGTCACACGGGCTGAGAATGTCAGACGGTCTTTCAGGAAAATGACACCCAAGCCTAATTGCACTAGCATTAATAACCATTCAAACAAAACTGCCTCCAGTTTCACACAACACAAACATTGCATTGACACCCCAATATTAATATTAATTCGGCAAGCTTCTTATGTGTTACAGGTGAAAGTCAATTTTTTAGGAGCATGATATTTATAAATCAGTGTTCAAGAATGGAAGCTGATGAGATCGAGGCCTTTAGTGCTACATTCAGACTACCGTTTATATTCAGTAAAAGTACAACACCTATTTGGAAAAGTGACATAATGTTTACATGGCTTTGATGCAGCCAACTGAATATGTTGTGTACCAATTGTTTGTTTCAAAAATAAGTTGGCCCACTTTGTGTCTCCTCTGTTAAACTGACCACATCTCCTTCTGTTCTAACTTTAACATCAGGACACTTCTGCCTCTTCCAAGATGATTCAATGATGAGAACAGGTTTTGATGTGTGCGTAACTAATCATATCTGATCAAATTGCTGTCCACTGACTGGTCTAAACTAATTAATGCCAACAGGGGGACTGTGTGCTCTAACTGAGATTAATGTTGTTTTTTAAATGGTCAGATTTTAAGTCTCCAGCTTGGTCAATACTGTATTTGTAAATTATGTGGGTTTTATGAACTATCTGATGTTGATGAACAGACCGAGAGGAAATAAGTAAAACCCAACGTGGTGAATGTGAATTGCAGTGATTTTATGAGATTAGTTGTACATAATGAATTAAAATTCTGATGAAAATTGACAAAAAAATGTCTTGGTCTCCTATTATCGTGTATTTTTTAAATGATAGTAAACATTACCATAATAAGACAGTCGCTAATGTGACGTAATCCGCGCGTCGTCTTGGGTGTGACTTATGTTGCCTTCAGTGTAAATCGGACATCTCTAAAGCGCACAATAAGCAGGTGGCACTCGTGATTGATCAGTGCGTAAAATGCTGTTTTCCAGTTGATTATAATTAAAGATGGCTGTTTGCCTCCCCAGGAACAGTTAATTCACAGGTTGTAAAACAATTGTAGTCTTATTTATAAGAGACAACAGTTGCTGCTTTAGCTTTCTTAGTTATAGTTGGAATATATTTTATATAACGCACAGAACCTGTACGCACAAACAAAAAACAAACACTACAGAAATGTTAACCATGCAAACCTTTACATACCTTCAATCATTACAGACACATTACAGTATTCCTATCAAACAATAACAGTCACATGGATATAATCAGCACAGATAAGATATTAAGATATATATGAATTAAAATCTGACAATGGAGATATATTCTGCCACTTCATAATCTCCTTTTGTGACCAGATAACATTGTAATCTACTTTATCTTTTACCCCTCTTTCAAATTATCAAATACCTTCTTTTTTTTTACACTGTACTGTGTCTTTCTTTTCATTGTAGTGATACTGTGGTAATCGGATCACCTAGGATTATTTTCAGTGGTGTAAAGTAGCTAAATAGATTTACTGTTCTTTGGATACTGTTGTTTGCTACTCTGTACGTTCTACCCATAGACTGTATATACCCCACAATTCAGAGGTAAATCATGTACTTTTACTCCACTAGGCCTACATGTATTTGATACCTTTAGTTACTTTGCAGATTTGGATTAATAATGTGAAATATAATCAACCCTTAAATAAGACTGTAGTTACACCTGAGTAAATTCACAAGCTACCCTGCAGTATACAAAGGAATTACAACTAGCTTCACCTTTACCAGCTTTGATAAACACTTTAGTGCATCAATAATTATAATCAAAACATATACTTTATATTATTCTGCATAATGAGCACTTTTACTTTTGGTACCTTGAGAATATTTTGATGCTAATACTTTTGTACTTTCACTTGATTAACATTTTGAATGCAGGAATTTAGCTGTTTTATATTTTTGTATATTTTGATGCTAATACTATCTCCTTTTACATGAGTAAAACACACTGTTTCCACAGATTCATGTAAATATATCTAATATGTATATGACCCAATATGTATATATGTTCATTTTCATTCATTTCTTACTTCATAGTTTATATGATCCAATATGTATATATGCTCATTTTTATTCATTTCTTATTTCTATCTTTATTTGTATTAACCTGTGTGAATCTGTTCTGTCCTGTGTTTCATCCTTACCCTGTTGCTGTTAGAACCACTGAATTTCCCCACGGGGATTAATAAAGGTCCATGTTATCTTATCTTATTTTAGTAACATGAAGGAGGAGTTTGAAGTTTCCGAGCCTTGAGATGTACCTAAAGGCAGCACGAGAACACGTGCTGGAGCCTTCTGGAAGCCGACGCTCCTTTCCTCAGCGCCCTACTAGTGCGAACTCCCTGCCAGCGCTACTTTTTACTTTGACTCCGCTGGTTGAGCTGCTTCGCCATGTCTGCCGTTAAATCTCTGAACCCGAAAGCGGAGGTGGCCCGGGCCCAGGCCGCACTGGCGGTTAACATCAGTGCCGCCCGGGGGCTCCAGGATGTGCTGAAAAGTAACCTGGGACCGAAGGGGACCATGAAAATGTGAGTGGAGCCCTTTGTGCAGCATGCGGGCTAAGCTAACAATGCTAACGTAGCTAATGTTAATGTTAGCTACAATTCACCGGCAGATTGTCTGCACATGTGCTACTGAATTCACAAGATTATGAATGTATTTTAAGCATTGGAAATCCCCCTCTTTGTACCACTGTGTTGTTATCCGCTAAGTAAATACATGTGATCGATTTTAGGCCCATACAAGCTACATGGATAACGGATTTTAGCGGCGCACGTTGCCCTGCCCAGTCATCGTCACAATCCGTTTTGACAACCACCAAGCTAGCATTAGCATATTAGCAAAGCCGGTTATCTGAAATCGTCCAAATAAACCTCGTCTATGACTCTTAAATCACAAACTGTCTGTAGACTTAACTTTGGCGTTGACTAGTTTGATTTCTAAGATGAATGAATGACTTCACAGTTCTGTTACTTAACGGTAGTACAATGTCAGCATCAGCAGCATTATTTCAGGAAGTTCAGTCTGCAGCTTCTGCATCCGTCAGTTTGTGAACATACATGGTATTTTCTGACTGAAACATGCATGTAGGGCTGACTGAAAATACATGCAAGATGGAACTGATGAATTGTATTAATTGCACAGAGAACACCCCAGGATGCTATTGTAGCTCCCCTGGTCTCATGTTTCTGTGCCACAGTAAATCTGATCTGTACCTCTGCATTGGGAGAGACCCCTCCTCACCTACATGCATCAACGGATCAGAATATAACTTAATATTACTGAACTGCTAGTCCAAAAAGTTTAAGTTTGTATAAATGTGGCTGTGGGTTGTTCCGCAACAGCTTTTGCTTTGTTAACATTAACCCTTTCCTGTCTTTGCTACGCAGGTTGGTGTCTGGCGCAGGAGACATAAAGCTGACCAAAGACGGAAATGTCTTGTTACACGAGATGGTAAGTAAATGTTAAACTGTGGATTACATTTACCAACCCTGTCCCACTGTGTTGTTCCTTATTGGGCTTTCTTCTTCATTGTTGGGAGTGACCACACCCCTAACTCATGGGTCCCATATCTGCCTGTGTCCAAGTCCCATGATCGCATTAAACAATAATAAACTGTTACATGTATGATTTAATATTGCATCCAGAGTACAATCTTTGCCAGTTAATTGAGGCACAAAATGAATAAAGGATATATTGTTTAGAAAAAATCTTGCCCGCTCATTTGTCAAATATCCTCTATAATGAAAGTAAGCATTAGTTGCATCAGCCCTGTTGCAGTTTTCTAAGTGTGAAAGAGTTTTGCATGATGTCTTATGTTTTATATTGTGCATTTTGCAGCAAATTCAGCACCCGACAGCATCCCTCATTGCTAAAGTTGCCACAGCCCAGGACGACATCACAGGAGACGGGACCACCTCAAATGTCCTCATCATCGGCGAGATGCTGAAGCAGGCTGACATGTACGTGTCAGAGGTAAGAGATGGCCATTTGTCATTTAAAAGTTCTAAATATAATGTGCCTGTCTGACACTTCCGAGAATGTACACTTTATTTAAACCTATATTGACATGCAAACCTCTTTTTTAAAAGGCATGTCACTATCCAGATACGTTTTCATACCATAACTTAATTGATTTTATGCTTCAGGGTCTTCATCCCAGAATCATTGCTGAGGGCTTTGAGTCGGCGAAAGAGAAAGCCTTGGCTCTTCTGGAAGACTTGAAGGTGACAAAGGAAATGGACAGAGAGACCCTCATCCACGTAGCTCGCACCTCCCTCAGGACCAAGGTCTACGCAGAGCTGGCCGACCTGCTCACTGAGGTGAGACTCGAGAAGCTGGGGCTCTGTGGAGAGCTGACGGCCAGGATTTGATCCTACGGCACCAAACATATTGTTTTTCTTTGTTATTGATTTTGTTGACATGCTCATCCCTTTGGCTGTGACATGTCAAATAATGGTAAATGTCAACCATTAGCTACAACTGCCCAAAGGGATGTCAGTCAAACAACCACTATGGTCGTGAGCTGGTTGTTATTTTCCGTCATCGGTTTGTGTGACATAGGGCTGCTATATCAAATGATACATGCACATTGTTTTTTTAGAAATCAAGTAATCCATCGATTGTTTCATCAAGTTCGGATGAGCATTACCATACCCTATTAAAGAGCAATAGTGTAAACAAATCTAAATTTGTATTACTTAAATTGCATACAATTTACAATCTAACCCATTTAGGCTGTTATGTTTGCCTTTGAACAAAAAAATAAACATCTTCTAAATTAATAAAATCATTTTATATCACTTGGAAATAGGTACATTCCTTGTAAGATAAATGTCCTGGAACTTTAAGAGGGGTGGGGTTAGTTAAACAAAGCATCAATGAAGAAAAGAATGAGAAGAATTTGCAACACCAATTTTAATAATCATAGTAGAGAGAGTACTTTTCCCAGTATAGTTCCGAAAATGTGCGTTCACACCAAAGAAATCTGGAACTAGAACTTAGTTCATGAGAACCTTTTCACCCCTTTTTAGTCCCTGCTAGAGAGCAGGTACTTTCATGGGAGAAAAAGGTTCCCATTTCAGATTGGCTGGGCGGATTGCAAACCACGCCCCGTACAACTCCGAAAAGTTTTGTGAAGCCGCCATTTTATTTGCTCGCATTAGCATTAGCCCAGCGCACCAACGGAGAGAGAATAACTTATGGCAACACAAAAAAAATACATGGGAGCGGTGGAGATGAGGAGGTGTCGGCGTTCTGGCGATTTACTCGGAAGGCTTCAGTAGAAGCTGCTGGGAGTCCCAGCAGCTTCTACTGAAGCCAGTCCCCGACTTCGGGTGGCAGTATACGCCGTGAAGTTGTTTGTGGCCTGCCAGTAAACCCAAAGCAGAAGAAGAAGTGACGTCAGCAGCTTCATTTGCCTAACCCTCCCTCAAGGACTTATTCCGGTGTGAACGCGATCTGTACTTAGTTCTTCAGAACTAAAGAGTTCTGATTAACTAAGTTCTGAGAACTAAGTACGGCAAAGTACTTGGTGTGAAAGCGCCTAATAACACAAGCTCCTTGTGTGATGTGTTTCTCTGCAGGCTGTAGTCGATGCTGTGCTGGCCATCTCCAAACCTAATGAGCCCATCGACCTGTACATGGTGGAAATCATGGAGATGAAGCACAAGACCGACTGCGACACACAGTGAGTTTGAATAACAACTGAACACTTGAGAATACAGAGAATACTCTTTAGTGTGTAGTGCTCCCATATACTTAAAGGCTCTTGCTTATTCTTCTCTCTCAGGCTGATCAGAGGTTTGGTGTTGGACCACGGAGCCAGACACCCAGACATGAAGAAGAGGGTGCAGGACGCCTACATTCTGACCTGCAACCTCTCTCTGGAGTACGAAAAGACAGAAGTCAACTCCGGTTTCTTCTACAAGAGCGCCGGGGAGAGGGAGAAGCTTGTGGCTGCAGAGAGGAAGTTCATCGAGGATCGCGTGCAGAAAATAATCAGCTTCAAGAACAAAGTCTGTCCCAATGGAGAGAAGGGGTTCGTCGTCATTAACCAGAAGGTATGCTCAAAGCTTTACATTTTTATAAAAACAGAATGGATTTTATAAATAAAGGCAGAATGGACCCTTTATGAATTGCACAGAGAACACCCCAGGATGCTATTGTAGCTCCCCTGGTCTCATGTTTCTGTGCCACAGTAAATCTGATCTGTACCTCTGCATTGGGAGAGACCCCATCTCACCTACATGCATCAACGGATCAGAATAACACTCACTACCACCCAAACTGACATAAATGAACATTGATTTATTTCTTTAACCGATGATAAATATAAGTTTCCTGTTTTCTCTGTTGTGCAGGGCATCGACCCGTTCTCCCTGGACACCCTCGCCAAGGAAGGCATCGTGGCCCTGCGCCGGGCGAAGAGAAGGAACATGGAGAGGTAAGACCGTAACACATCTACCTGTTAAATATAAGTGGCCTCTTCTTCACAATGCAAATGGTCTAGTTGTTCTGATTTAAGGAGGCAAAAGAGAAGCTTACTAGTTTTGCTCAACACCCCCCAGATTGAAATATTTCCGACTTGCACAGATTTTCCTGGTTTAAAAAGGAATAAAGTGCAATTCCTGGATAGAAACTCTGCCATCATCACATAGGGCCTGCGCCATCAACAGTCCTACTTTGCTTGGCCATAAGGGAGCGCCCTTTAGCTATCGTGGGGATAAGAAGGCTTCATTAAGAAGGCTTCATTATAATCAGTCTGATTTGCTTTTATGTCTCATCAAATATATGTGATTTTCTTTTGGGTATGGTTTTCCATGCTAGTATTATATCAATTGCTTTGATTCTGAGACGAAACATCTCTACTTTTTCTGGGTTGTTAAAAATGTTAATTAACCCATTATTTTCTTTCATTATTGATTACTGTGCCAGTTGGGCTCTAAAGAAGTTGTTTGGTCTGTATATGCAATAAAAAAATGAACAAACCCAGCTTTTCAAAGCCCAAGTCCACAATCCAAAAATATCCTGTTGAATGAGATATAAAAGCAGGGAAGAAGGAACATAAATATGACTTTAATCACTGTTTTTCAAAATAGCTGACTTTGTATAGTCATCATACTTTCATTTGGCACTGGTGACGTTTGTCATCATTTACAACCGAGGGCTGAGTTTTAAACAGTCTGTGTTTCCCTCTGCAGGCTGACCCTCGCTTGCGGTGGCATTGCCATGAATTCAATTGAGGACCTCACACCCGAGTGCTTGGGACACGCTGGGTTCGTTTATGAACACACACTGGTGAGTACCTATCTGTGTTTTTCTGGGTGTGATATTTTAAGATATACTTTTCGGTCATAGGATATTGAGGCAGAGTTGTTAATCTGCCCCCATCCTGTTTGCAGGGAGAGGAGAAGTTCACATTCATCGAGGACTGTAGCAACCCCCGCTCCGTCACCCTGCTGGTGAAGGGACCCAACAAACACACCCTCACACAGATCAAAGATGCTGTCAGGGATGGTCTGCGGGCAGTCAAGAACGCCATTGAAGATGGTAAGACCATCCAAAATGTTACCATGTGTCTGTATCATCTGACTTTGTTTTATCAGAGTTACTGTTACATTTTGTGTTTTGCCACCAGTGTGTTCGATGTTCCTAATTTAAATCAAATGTATAGTTGGCAATAGTCTTCTGCGTTTGGTGTCCCCTGCACAGCGAACACCCGCGGACGCTAACATGGCTCTCCCTGGCTCTCATGTCTGTGCTACAGTGACTCTGAACTGTTCCTCTGCATTAGGAGCGTTTCAGTCTCTCCTACATGTATTAACTGATCAGAACAAACTCCTCTCATTGACTGAGTTTAACATTGTTGTATGCCTTATTAAGCCAAGGAATGTATACTTGTGTTTGCTAAGTCTCTTCTTTCCCTCTGTGTTTCTTCAGGTTGCGTGGTGCCTGGCGCCGGTGCTTTCGAGGTGGCTGTGGCCGACGGTCTGGTGAAACACAAGCCCAACGTGAAGGGCAGAGCCCAGCTGGGAGTCCAGGCATTTGCAGATGCTCTCCTAGTCATCCCCAAGGTAACATATTCTACTTTCTTCCAAGGCTTTAAGTGTTTCCATATGATTTCTTCTCATTCTCCTTCTAAAGCTACACATTAGACAGGAAAATGTAAAAAGAGGATTGCCATCTGTTGGCATTCTTACTGTATCGATCTCTGTATTTTAATTGTGCGTCTTCCTTGTAGGTTTTGGCCGTGAACTCTGGCTACGACCCCCAGGAAACCCTCCTGAAGCTGCAGACAGAGTACAAAGAGTCTGGTCAGTGTGTTGGAGTGGACCTCAGCACAGGTGAGAACCACAGCATGCTATTGACAGAACAACAAAATAATAATTAAAGTGTTATTGTTGTCCCTCACTCGCTAATCACAGAACAGATACACTTCCATTCTATTAAATGTATGAATCCACACTGCCTCTGGGAGTTGCATGTCTACAAGATCACCTGTTTTTTTACACCTTAAATCTATTTTTGTCCCGTGAAGTGTAATCTGCACACAAACAAACATTTTGCTTTGTATTTTTGTGGATTCTCGTTCGTCTTAGTATTACTATGGATACGGTACGAGGCAAACACTTCTATTAGTTGCTTCACTTCCAGACTGCACATTTGAATAAGTCTTCTGTTATAGTTGTCAGTCATGGAATGTTCCTGTTGCTAAGCCCCTAAATACTTGGGTCATATTGCACATATATTTCAAGCTTATTGTTTTGAACTTGATATCTGTTGTTCTTCAGGGGAACCCATGGTGGCAGGAGAAGCAGGCGTTTGGGATAATTACAGTGTAAAGAAACAGCTTCTCCATTCATGGTGAGTAACATATTTCTAAAGTGTAAAAGACGGATTGAATATTTTAAATTCTCCTCATCGATCTCTTACGTGACGTTTTATTCCTTTACAGCACGGTCATTGCCAGCAACATCCTGCTGGTGGATGAGATCATGAGAGCTGGAATGTCTTCTCTGAAAGGTTAAAGGTCATCAGAAGAAGCCGCAGCTGTTGTCATACTCGGAGGGATAGTTGTTTACCTGACGGTTCAACGTGTTCCCGCTATAGGAACTCTGAAACCCCCCCCCCCCCCCAGTCAGATGGACGGCCCACTGTACTCCCACGGCCTCCGTCACAGCGGCAGTCAGAAACCATTGTTATGCTTGTCACAGGTTTTTTTTTCATGGATTTGTCAACCTTTTGGTTTATTTATGAGATTTTGTTAAAAGCACTGACTCCTGCCACTCGGTTCTGTTTCTACCCATTAAAGATTTTCATGGCTCTTGAAAGATGTGGTTGTTTGTCGTGAAGAGTAATTGTATCCATGCAATGAAAATGACTTCAGAGAGTGAGAATGTGCTCAAACTCAAAAATAAACTTTTCTGATGTAATGAGCTATAAAAATAGTGGCACAATAAAATATTGAAATGTCAAACCTGAAATCATTTCCATTGTTTGCTACTTGAACTTAAGAATGTTCTGCTATTTCCTTTTGAGTCTTTTAAATGAACATTATTTTACATTGAGTGTCACTAAAATTAAAGCTTTCCAACAATGTAGTGAAACCTAACTTCTCTACCAGTTGCATCTAATTCTTCTCACACCCGAATGTATCAGAAATAACTCCTTATCGAACTCCTATTCGATAAGGGGCATTTACTTTCCACTGCACATAGCATATATTTACAGTATGATCAACTCCTCAAAAACCTGGATGATCATTTAGTATTACATTCATTTGGAGTCAATTAGACTCGGATTCAGTAATGTATGAAAAACTTAAATCGCAGATTCGTCAATATAAAAAAATTCAAATAGTCCAAGCTCAGGTGTTAAATAGTCGACATTGTATTAGTATCAACATTCATAAATTACTTTATTTCAGGTAAAGATTTTTTGTAATTTAACCTATTTTCAAATGAACCATGAATACATTTAACAGCAGATGTTTCCTTTATAACAAGTGTGTCAAATACAGTATAATGTCACTTCAGCTACAAGTGAAATAAATAATATATCACTATTCGTGACTTTAGGGGTTCCGTTGATACCGTTAATTCCTCTAAAAGCATTCATGATTCATGACAGGGAAAAGTAATACAAAACTAAATGAACTCTTGTGATTTGAGTTTTTATAAAACGGCGGAACTTTTTATTTCCCACGGAACCTGTGTGTCGTTGAACCCATTTCCGGTGCGACGGGGAAATGTGTCCGACAGAAATGTAACCATTACATCGAAGTTTGAGAAGTTCTGCTGCTTGTTTACTCTTTTAAACTCGCATCTGTATAAAACGCTATATATATGCTTAATGGTAAATCACTGTAAGGTAAAACTAGCTTGTCAAAATGAACGCCAAAGTATTATTCGTCATATCTGCGGTCTTTTCACTGGCAGCTGCGGGTAAGAAATCACATTTCTGAACAAACTAAAACATAAATGATATTAATATTGAATCAGCACAATGGACATGTTTCCTCCCGACACACAGCAGCGGGTGAGATGGTGAATATATCCAAAGGAAAGATGGTAATGGGAACCAGTGCAGCTGATGGGAGAGATGGGGAGGCGCCCGTCAAGCAGGTTGAAGTGAAGCCCTTTAAAATGGACAAATACCCGGTGACAAATACTGATTTCAGGTAAGACAACTTGAAATATGATATCAAGGTGTCTATAATCAGTGTTGGAAGAAGTACTGCATTATACCACATCAGCTTATCATTTGTTTGTATATGTACAGAGTAACTAGTAACTGTGAGTGTTATAATAAATGTAGTGGAGTAAAAAGTACAATGTTTGCCTCTGAAATGTAGCAGAGCAGAAGTATAAAGTAGCATTGAAGGAAAACACTCAAGTAAAGTACAACTATGTCAAATAAGTACCTAAGTACAATACTTGAATAAATGTACTTAGTAATTTTCGACCACAGCTCCGAATGAGTTAAAAATATTAAATCAAATCCACTGACTTGGCCTTCATTCCCCACAGAGACTTTGTGAGAGCACAGAAGTACAAAACTGAAGCTGAGACGTTTGGTTGGAGTTTTGTGTTTCAAGACTTTGTGTCAGAAGAGCTGAAGAGCAAAGTCACACAGAAGATTGAGGTACTGGGATTTTGGAGTAAATTAAAACATAATTATTAGTCTGACATGAACTGACCATCATTTAAAAATGAAGTTGATGTATATCTTTCCTTCCCATCCAGTCTGCTCCTTGGTGGCTGCCTATTGATCGGGTGTTTTGGAGACAGGTGAGGTGACGAATGAAACCTTGTCTCTTCCTTTGTATTTAGGTATTTATGCTAGAGTGCCTTCATTGTCTGCCTTTCAAACCTTTGACCCCCCCACTGTTCAGCCTGCAGGACCTGGTTCAGGCATTCGGGAGCGTCTGAGCTTCCCTGTGGTTCAGGTGAGCTGGAACGATGCTCAGGCGTTCTGCCGCTGGAAGGGCAAGAGACTCCCTACTGAGGAGGAGTGGGAGTGGGCTGCACGAGGGGGGCTGCAAGGTAAACTCAGAGACAAGAAGAAATATTATACATGCCACCAAATGTTTTCTACAAGGGCTGTGTAGTCACGAGAATCTGCAGATGCGATTCGTTACATAATACAGTTGTTATGATTCAATATATAGTATTGCTTTACCGTGACCAATAAGTGGCCATTTTATCCTTTTGATATAAGGACAATTATCACAGTATTAAAAACTAACCATCATATGCTTAAAGACTGAGTAAATAAGTTTACTTTTTGTGCAATTAGTGGGATAATAATCTGTATTTATCCCAGTGCAAGTAACATAGAACATCATAGTTAAACTTGTTCTACAATCTGAGCCTGTAACTTCAAACTTTACACATCAGGTGTGTTTTTGAGAATTGATACAGTATCTTAAAAACGTAAACCAAATTGTTCTACACCCCTATATTCTACTATTTCACACTTTGTTTGCATCTACACTTGACTGACATCCATGAGCCGGAGCCTGACTGATTTAAAGCTTCACAAGTCAAGGGCCACTGATGAGAAACTAGTTTTTATGACCCTCAGCAATCAGTACCAGTGTTGTTTCATTGTTTGCAATCCCGTTAAAACTTTCCTTCCTCTTGTGTTCCAGGTCGGATTTTCCCGTGGGGAAACAAGTTCCAGGCCAACCGTACCAACCTGTGGCAGGTCAGCCAACGACAATAATGCATGTTAATGTGTGAGGGTTTTCCTTTCAATTCTGCAGATAGTTGGGACTTTATTTTAGCTACAATTTCAGGTGCGACAAGTTTTAAACAATATAAGACATTTCTAAATTAAATGAAACATGTTTTTTATGATTTGACTAAAACGTAATTAACAGAAATACTAAGAATGTTGCAAAATGTGTGTTTGGTTTAACATACACTTTAAATTAGTGAATGCCAACAGATATTGAAGATATATTGTCATGGTTTCTCCTAAAACATATGTTTATGTAATTGCTTGTGACATTTGTAAACACATGCCTTATAAGAACTTAAATGTCTTTTATGTTTTAGGGATCCTTTCCAGACGGAGACACGGCAGAGGACGGTTACCATGGCGTCTCTCCTGTCACAGCATTTCCTCCTCAGAACAGTTATGGTAACTCCCAGTTAAATTAACCTTATTGAGATTATACAAGATGAGAAGTGCTACATTGTCCCAGAGAGGTCTTTTATTGAAAACAATAGATGTGACAGAAATGTTAAAACTGATTTTGATTCTTCCGGCAGGGCTGTATGACATGATGGGGAACACTTGGGAATGGACCTCCACACCCTTTCCTGCAGCACAGCCACATTTTGTGCTGCGAGGCGGCTCCTGGATCGACACGCTGGACGGCTCAGCCAATCATAAGGCGCGAATCACAACAAGGTATGTTTTATAAAATAAAAATAAAATCATTTTTTAGTATGGCCTTCTGACTGATGATGGTGTGTGTGTGTGTGTCCTGCAGGATGGGCAATACTCCGGACTCTGCCTCTGACAACCTGGGATTCAGGTGTGCCGATGATGATGGAGAGAAACAAGGGAAGAAAAAAGACAAGACTGAACTGTAGCAACGCAGGAAATATAAAGTGAAGGATAAAAAAGTTCTCAAAAGGAATCAAACAGAGAAAAAAACAAGGGACCAATCAGGTATCGATGACTTACAGTGAATTTTAATAAATGGTGATGGAGACAGGAGTGTAGAATCAAACTGTATTTCTCCTGTGGAGAATTTAGCTTTTTTACAAAAAATAACATACCTTACATCCAAGAAATAAAAAAAAATGGAAAGAAAGAAAAGTTTCTTGTAGCTTTTTTGCTATAACGTTTACTGGCATGACTGCAGATTCTTGTTGGTCATGGACTCATTTCACTGACTGGAGAAAGAGGACACTTCCCTTCACACGCTGGGGTCTGTTTTGGTGAGCGTTTTATGTGACTGGAGAGTAAATTAGTCCATTGGATAAATCTCAGTGTCCTATAATCCTGTCTTTGTCTGTTTGTTTTCCTTCTCATCACTAGAGGACAGCTGAGTGGTTGTTTGGACTCAATCTGTTCAACCCCGCATATTTTTGTGTCTAAACTCCACTTTTATTTTAGTATCAAAGAACTGTGTAAAGCCAACAAATGGACAACTACTGATTACACAATCCAGAGATGTTACGTGTGGATTGAAATATGTTTTAGTGTTAATAGTTTGTTAGAATAATTTCATTGCCAACATCTTTTTTTAAATTATATTTATATAAACAAATGTACCAGCATCTGTTATTGTAGTGTTTATTCCTTGGGCAAATCAGTGTTTTGGTTCTCGTAAAAAACAGTATTTGCAATTTTTACATAGACAACATTTTTATTGTGCCCAAAGAAACTTGGACAAACTTGACTTAAAGTAGTTGTGTGTGTGTGTGTGTGTGTGTGTGTGTGTGTGTGTGTGTGTGTGTGTGTGTGTGTGTGTGTGTGTGTGTGTGTGTGTGTGTGTGTGTGTGTGTGTTGTGTGTGTGTGTGTGTGTGTGTGTGTGTGTGGTGTGTGTGTGTGTGTGTGTGTGTGTGTGTGTGTGTGTGTGTGTGTGTGTGTGGTGTGTGTGTGTGTGTGTGTGTGTGTGTGTGTGTGTGTGTGTGTGTGTGTGTGTGTGTGTGTGTGTGTGTGTGTGTGTGTGAAATGTGACGTGACTATTTAAAGCTGGCAGAACAATATGTGTCCGTCTGAACAATGCCACTTATTTGCAGTATAATGACTGAACATAATTGCGACGTAGTTTGTTGTTGATCTTTGGCGGCAACCAAAATTGCATGTGAATAATAATATATAATATCCTCCTGGGCTACGGGGAAACAAAGACCAAGTATTCAGTTATAAAATGGGACGTGTTGATATGTCACTGCCTCGTCTCTGCTGATGAATCACAATATTTGTGCACTTACGAGGAATTTGATTCTTCTTTTTATTTTTTGCATCGCCCTCAATGTACCTACACAGAAATAGACACAACTAGGCACCAGCTGAACAAATAAAGGCAATAATAGACAGAATGTCTGTGGAATTAATAGATGGGTGTGTATATAAATGTATTACAAACAATTAAATGAAATATCTATATACAAGTCCATTGTTAAGGAAACAAACAAGGATAGAAGGATGATTTATTGTCATTTAACAACGCAGGGTTTGGAAACTCAAAGCAGTTATACTCTCATTCTGCTACATAAGAAAATCAAATTGCTATATTCTTGATGGAGCTTGGAGGAGTGTCACAGCTTGAGGAGAGAAGCTGCTCGGTAGTCTGGTCCTACTTCTGCTTCTCTTGCCAGACTGCAGCAGGATGGTTATTGTCCTTAATATCCTTTGGGCTTTTTCGCAGGAACCTTTTCACCCTAATATCGCTGAAGCTCGGTGGATGAGCACCAATGGCAGACGGGCAGTTCTGATCACTCTCTGCAGAGCCCTCCGGTCCCAAGCACACCCCATGCCAGTTTGTATAGTTTCTGGTCAGGATGCTTTCTATTGATACTCTGTTAAAGTCAAGAATTTTACCTAAAATATTCTGCCAACTTTGTCAGGTTGTTTTGATGATTCCCAGAAACTTAAATCTGTTCAATAGCTTCATGTCAGCTCCATACATGTAAATAGGCTTGTGCTTTCAAAAACACTTGACAAGTATCTCCTTGGTTTTGCATTGTTGTTGAAGTAGGTTGTTCTCTGAGTATACTTTATTATATTTTGCATTTTCTTTTCTCATTATGACGTCTCGTCTATTTTTGCATTCCGGCCAATCATAGTGTTCTGTAAATTGTTAACTGTACAAGTAGTGCAGAGTAATACAACTATATACAGTAATGGATATACAGCATGTACAATTTATATTGACAGTGACAGACATGTTTAAAAAAAAAAGATATGCATGCTGGATATTTGTCACCAAAAAGTACCCTTCTTACAGGAAGGAATGACAAATGGTGGTTTCCCCGAATAATTTCAACAAAAAAAATAATTCAGTGACTAAGCGAAGGAAGAAAAAAAACGTACAAGTGACAACATAGAGATTCAATATCCTTTACTATCTCCAACCCTCTGCTCTGTGTTTTCGCGTTGCTTAATAAAACAACGGTTTAAATCAGGCATCCTGCGTCAGTCCTTAATAATCTGAGTGTATCAAACGCCCTCCTCTATTTGTTCTCTATGCAGCTATGGTATGTTTGAACGGCATGTGTTTGTATAACCACTGAGAAGAAGCAAGAAACCCGCACGGAAGCCACATCCTCCAGTGACATCACATCATGTCATGGCAAGAGACGCACACCATTCAGGAAAAACTGGTTTGTAGACATTCTGTTTGTCACCCTCCCTCCTTTATTTTGGTTTTCCTCTTGCTCTTTGTTATTTATATTTAGTCTGACAGTATCTTCGGAGGGTGTAACTGACTTCTCCCTCTGACTTCTACCAAGCAGACCATGAACCAGCCTTTCTCAGTCCTGAACGAGCGGCTGAGGCCTTCTTCCAACACCGGCACTCATCTCTACTCCTCCCTGAACAGAATGGAGGACAGACAGATGGGCTCGCTCAGCCGCAGAAACCTATTTTACCGACCCACAGTCGTGCCAACAGAACCAAAAGCCTCCTTGACCCAAACAGAACCAAAAGCCTCCTTGACCCAAACAGAACCAAAAGCCTCCTTGACCCAAACAGAACCAAAAGCCTCCTTGACCCAAACAGAACCAGAAGACCCGGAGGAGGCTGAAAGCACCTCGGAGGAGGGAGATCAGGTCTCTGATGAAGGGACTTTTGCAGATCTGTTGAAAAACTCCTTCCTTATCAATGAGTTAAACTTATCAGATTTTGGAGAAGATGAACCGGGTGATGAGGACAGAAGCGCCTCCTCTTCTGAGGAGGAAGACCAACCAGGGGAGCTGAACTCAGAGGGGGCCGGGGACTCAGAGTCAGTGTCCTTGGACGATGAAGGCAGGAGACCTTTTCAGAGAAACTACATAAATGGAGCTTTGCCAGACCTGATCAACAGTGGCAGGCCGCTCAGCAGGCGCCGGACACTGGGACACGTCTCAGACACGGTAGGATAACACATTTCATATACGCCTGTCTATTTGAATAAGAGAAAGGTTGTTGGTTTCCTGGTAAACATTCTTTGACAGTGCATGCATTTGAAATCCATTCTTCATCAAGTCTTGTCAGACAACTAAACCTGTTATACTGGGAGGAGACAGTCCCAACAGTCACAGAGGAGTTGACTAAACACAACAGCACATCATTAAAGATGAGAAGTTGTTCCCAAGAAATCAAAAACTACAACATAACAAAGTGTGATCAGAATCAGTGTGTTGCTCTGACGTCAGATCACAGTTAACTTCAGTTTGCATAGAACTGTTATGATTTTACAGCAGAGGATGGCAGGGTTTGATTTGTGGTTATGAGTAAAGATGGAAACAGTGTTGCTCGGAAATGCTTTATGCCTCTAACATAAAGTTCAAAACGTCCATTACTTATCTTGATGTGCCTTTGAGTTTCTATGAATGCAATCATGTGTGCATATTTGCAGTGTTTGCAAGTGATGAATAACTTCTAAGCCGGTACGACTGGATTTATTGTCCACAGTCTCACCCAGGACTCTAGATAAGCAGTATCTGTTTACACTGAGTTGAAATGTCACAAGGTTGTACTTTCTGTGTGCGGGCCTTTAATTATCTAAACAGCAACATGTGGGGACTTGTAATAAATGTACTGATGTGATTTTTTTTTAACTGTTTGCAGCTAAAAGAAGTGCGAAGAGAGGTGGAGCTGTCCCGGAGAAGAAGTATCAAGCTGAAGGCGCAGGTGGACAAACTCCAGGAGAGCAGAGAGGGGCCGGGATGGAGCCAGCACAGAGAGAAGGTGAAGCCCACACACAGCACCAGGGCGTCGTTTACATCAACGCAACTCTGCAGGTTTCTTATTTATATTTCTGTTTATTCCTACTCCAGGTCACAGAGGAGGTTCAGTCAATCCTGAAGCTGCTGCGCCAGCTCACAGAGTCCGAGTCCAGCCCACCTGAACCCCCCCGTGGGACAAACCGTCTAGATGCTTCTCTGGCCCAGCTGCAGACAGTGGCCTGCAAACTGGCATTGAGCCACAACAAACAGGTAGGGCAGCCCCCATTGAGATAAATCTCCTCACCCTTATCATGTTAGATAGCTCTGGTTGATTGTAGCTGGTATGTTACCTGGATGAATGTTTGCTTTGTACAAACAAGGGAAACGATAAGGAAAGAAATCCTGAGTTTTGATTCTCAATTTCTATCAGAAATGTGGCGAAACTAAAGAAATACTGCACCCCTAAAATGAATCTCAGTAAAACTATACTTCACCCTGTGTCAGCTTAAACACAAACTCCATGGTGATCAGAGGCAGAGCAACTTAATGATTCGAAGTAAATGGGGGGTGCATTCAACCACACCAAAACGATTTGAAAACTTCTGTGTACAAACTCTTACACTATGCAGTATAATCAAAGTTTAATTTACCCATTTGTATGCTAATTGCTTCACAAACATTGCATTTATTCCTAAAAATGTACTATTTACAGGCATACACTTTTGCAGGTGCGCTACTTATCTGTGCAAGTACTGCTTATACATACTGTATGTGTTTTAAATACAACGGTTTTTGCAGAAGTGCATGTGTTAAGATATATACTCAGCATACGAAATTAGAATGAGATCATTCTACACTGATTACACCCCCCATTCCCTTCGATTCAACAAGAATGTACTAAATTCTCTTCAATTGATTAAGGCAACACTGAGTGAGGTGTTCATTAACAAATACATAGAGGTTCAAAGAGGTAGTGGCATCTTAAGTATTCACCTGACTCAAAGATGCAATTGGCAATGCAGCAAATAATTTATATCGTCAACAAGGGAGTTAATGAACTACAAGCCTTAAATAATCCCTGAAGCGCGTGCATAGACTTCCCAGCTGACGCAGGAGGCACACATTCCCAGCAGATGAGGCACCTTCCTCATTGTTAAAGTGTCGACGCTCAGCTATGTGGCCTGACAGGTTTACAAATGACAGTTAACCTGATCTGAGCCATCTTTTACTGTATGGTAGAGAAATACACCAGTCTTTTTCTTCAGTTTTGTGACTGATGGTGGCATTATATCAAATTCTTGTTAAAACATAAAAGAGAGTGAAGTCAGGGAGGTTAGAGGAAGATAATAAAATGTTGTGACAAAACTTAACCTATATCCCTTGTTTTCGTTCATTTTAAAGTCCAAATCTGGAAATGGAAAAGGATCAGAGGAAAGCGCTATCCTGCAGCAGGCGTTACGGGACAGAGACGACGCCATAGAGAAGTGAGTACACACACAAATGAATCCAGATTCAAGTGGAAAAATGGAAGCTGAAAAACATGAATCTATTTTGAGAAATGTGTCATTCTTTCGGTTCTGCTTTCCAGGAAAAAGGCGATGGAGGCCGAGCTGCTGCGAAGTAAAACGGACTTGATGTTGCTGAACAACCAGCTGCTGGAGGCCGTGCAGAAACGCCTGGAGCTGTCACTGGAGCTCGAGAACTGGAAGGTAAACACTACCAAGAGCTGGACAAAAACAGCCGATAATATGCTAAGGGTAGTCGTATCATGGAACAAATTGAGCCATGATGAGCAAATCAAAGAAACAGTGTAAAGTAGGACACAGAGTAAAGACACACATATCATTAGTGTTAAACATGTTACTATTAGGACTTCAAACATGTTCAGCTTTAAAATACACACAAAACAAACTGCAATTAAAATCCAAACACATTTCATTCAGTACATGCAGAGTGTGCAGGCGTTACTGCCAGCTGGTTTCCTGCCACAGTGATTTGGGCCCGGGCCCATGTGTTCAGCGCCTGGTGTTCTGCAGGGTTAAACGGTCAATCTGATACTACACTGCTCTGTGGTATCCAGTTTAACTTCCCTGTACACTTGGAGTACAAAACAGATTTCAACTAGCCAACTCAAATATTGAAATAAACAAATAACTAAGAAAGTGTTAAATTACTACAATTATATTACCACTGTTACAATATTCATAAAGGTAAAATCCTTCTCTGGATATGATTGGATTCCATTATGTTTTTAATGTAAACTTACCAATAACTTCAACTTTAAGAAAAGTAACCAAATCACACACAATTTTATGTGGCATACTATGCTATGACCTTTGTATTTGCTAATGTCACATTATCCTATTGTTTTATATTTAATAAAATACTATCTTGTTACTTCTCACACATTTTTTATGGCATAATAGACAATAACTTCCTGAGGATCTTGTATGTCATACTTTACAATTCTTTTCACTTTTTCTTAACATACTATACTTCTACTTTTGCCACAATATTTTTTTAAACATAATATACAATTGACTCTTTATAACATACTATACTATTACTTTTTTAAATATTTAAATAAGCTACGACTTTTTATGACATGGTATACAAACTTTAATGAGATACTTCTACATTTCTATGTAGATTTGAGGTTGTAGGTAAAGTCTGTATTCCTCGTGCTCTGACAGTCTGTGTTTGCTCTACCTCAGGAGGACGTCCAGCAGATGCTCCACCAGCAGCTGCAGGCCCAGCAGCAGGCGGAGGCCCAGAAGAAGCCCTCCCGCCTGGGCATCCTGAGGAGGAGCAACAAACCACCCATCCAGCGGCCGAACAACTTCCCCATGTCTACGCCCGTCCCTCCCACAACCAACTCCAAACAAATCTTCGTCCCCAGATCTGCTGTTTCCACGGCTCCCAGCACGCCGCCCCCCCCAACGCCACTGGATGGACAAGCTGAGGAGGCCGAAGAGCAGCCGCCATGAGCCGGACGCAGTGGAGCCGCAGCCCGAGGGCGACAAAGGCTTCCAGGTCGTTTCACTGGATTAAAACAGGGATGACTTTCTACTGTACTTTCATTCTGATGCTCAAAGCTCGTGATTTCAAGTACAAAATGTGTGGCTTATCATCACTGTTGTATGAAAACATGCTTTGGATCATTGAGTCATGTATGTTTAAAATGTCAATGTGATCATAAACGAGCCATGTAATTGATAATATTGTAACACTTGAATGCTTAACTCTTAATTTCCTGAATATCCTTGTTATTTTGTAAATAAATCTATTTCTTAAGCAAAGGCTCCTCCAAACCTGCTGCCGAGTCAAACCGCAGTTTATTTGCCACCTCATCACTTTAAATGCTGCACTGTCTGCACTTTAGCTAGTTGCATTTTCAAGATTAAAGGAAAAAAAGAAAAACACTGTTGCAGATTTGTCATTTTATTGTAGGATTTGAGTCTGTACACTTTCTATAATATATAATCCAATATATATATGCTCCTTGTCCACATTTATTTAAAATATGACATTATCTAGACTGAGTGCCACTTTTGGGCAACAAACAGACGCATGAAGCACAAAGTTACACCTGATGACAAGAGAAAAAGGCATGCTCGAAGTAAAACAATATACAATCCTGCACAGATGATTACAGTCTTCAAACTTTTCAATGTGATTACATGAATTCACTCTTTTATATTGTTGACACAGAGTTCCCTCTTAAAAGATATTTGTCCCACAGTAAAGCTACAGAAGCTGAAGCAGGGCCCGATTCAAAGATCAGGGGACCCCCTCCTCGACAATCTATTCATATTGTGCAACAGGAAAACTCTGTCCTGGTTGCGGAGGAAGAGGGGGGCTCTCTTCTAACTGGAGCTTTGTAAAAAGGAACCAAATGAGGAGAGTTTCACTTAAATAAATTCTGATTATTTTCTGACTTCTGTTTTCACATCAAACGGACATAAAACACTGATTTAAACATCTAGCGGCATGAAGGGACATCGGTTATGATCCTTGTGAGAGAATTCACACAAAACTGGCAAACCAGCTGCCAATCTAAAGTCTGCTAGTTATAATTGTAGAATAAAATATTTTGTATTTCTTACCAAGTTTTAGAGAAATAGAGAAAAGCAGCTTTTGACAAAAGAGGCACAGATTTACAACACCCTGCTTATTCATTAAGATGGCAGTTTCACTACTGGACCATAACGCTCAAACCCATGAAAACAGAACTTATATTAACACTAGTACGATTAGATAACAACATACATTGCTGCAGCATATATTTGTAAGATACCCATTTAGCGCCTTGGCTGTAAAGATGAGCGAGACACGGATAATAACTCAGTAAAACATGTTTCATTAAAACACTGATGGACTAACCAAATACACAACGACATTATCATGGCTTATTGCCAGACAGACAGGAGAATAGTTTACATTGTTAATAATTAGCATATCCTATAATTACTATAACCTGAGATATTCAGGAAACAGATTGTGACAGTTCTGCATTTATATGTTTCAGCTTGGTTTTCATGGATGATAATCTTGATAAAAATATAACCAGCGCTCTCGGTGTACTCGAGTTGTGGCAAAGTCAATGAAATGTAAATCCTCATCTCTGACAGAGCAGATACAGAGGAGAGGATGTGAGAAATAAAGATCCAGAACAATATATTGTATATATCACTCTTATCAACATTAAAATCAGTTTCTACAACAAAGCACCTGTACAAGAAGTCTGCATTACAGCCTCTTTGCAGAGCTCTGACCTCCTGACATGATACCAAACTCTCTTGCGCAAAAATCCCCCAAAACTTTTGCTTTGCACATTCCTCACTCAGCTGCTCCGGTAAACAGTATGTATTTCATTCCAGTGCTGTCAAAACGTTCACATCCAACCCCCTGACTGCTGGTCCACTTCAGCATTCCCTGGTTAATGTTTCAACATCAAGAAAGCAGTGTGCAACGTTTCTTTGGATTAGTACATTAACTCTAGAACAGCCCTGTTATGTTATATATTGTCTACCTACTGACCAGAAAATCAATGAAAACACATCTAGAAACACTACCTGACTGGCAGAGACTAAAGAAAAGAAAAGTTCACCTTTGCTACGCTTCACTAGAATTGTTTAAAGGACTGACTGTTGTAAAAGGGCGAGTTTGGTCCAGTGTTGGCAAATAATAGCATCATCAACAACTCCTTCTGCTGCTGAATACTAACCGTCATTTTCACGCTCAGGGGTGCGTTAAAAAGTTTTGAGGTGCAGGCAGGAGGCAGCTAGGACTGGAGGAAGGAGCTGACGGAGCTGATGAAATCTAAAGGTTTATCTGCGTGGATCCAGTGGCTCGCATCTGGGATGTACTGGATGTCAGCGTTAGGGAACAGCCTCTGGATTTCTGGGTAATCGTCAGAGCTGGATCAGGAGTTACAGAGAAATAGGAATTAGATCAATAATCAGGTAAAACAGGATGGTGTGAGGCACAAGAGACAAGAAGAGGATGGCCACAAAACAGAAAAGGGGTTAATTGAGTGATTTATGATGTTATCTGAGTGAGATGTTTTTCCTCATGATTTTACCTAGTCAAATTATACATTTGTGAGATTTGTTTTTTCTATTTATTGCAGATGTAAAGAGTATTTATTTATAGGGATACAGCCAATGGCTATCCAGTTTGATCATCTGTTTTAGATCATCAATCTCATATATGTATACACATACAGCATACATCATGTTATGTCCATTTGATGCTGCTTGTGCTTTAAGAAGATCTGATTGATGGAGATGTTGCACAGCAACACTAAATATAAAAACATTATGTAAGTACAAGAACGGTTTGATCGTTGGGATTTCAATCTGGAATAAGTTAAATATAAGGTTAATATAAACATAAGGCTCAAAGATATGGATCTGCTGGTATATAATAAACCTCAGAGCAATAACTAGGTTGTTTAGACAAAAAAGCAAATCATGCAAAAGTCCATTCAGGAAGAAGATCTGGAAGTAAGCTATTACCACTATAATATGCAGCATTTTCAGTACTCTCTGCTTATGCATCTGCTCATACAAGAAATAAAATGTCTGGGTCTATTTTACCTGATATAAGCAGAGCTGGCTCCACCCAAAAACAATGTCGGTCCATCATAGACGGTGTCGAAGCTGGGGAAACTCATGATGTCCTCAAGGTGCGCCGAGATAGACTCCAGGTTGACCCTCCAGGCGTAGTGTCCGTTCTGCTCCACCAGGTTAGTCAGCAGGAACTGACGCACCGAGCGCTCCTGAGGGATGAACAGTTGATTATGATCACTGGTTCAGAGTTTGACCTCAAAGTGGCCGGAATAAATATTCCTGCATTTTAGACTAACATTCACTGTGAGGACTATTAACTAGTCACTTTCAAGTTTGCAATGCCAAATCAGTTATTATTTACTGCAGGATAAAATATCAGATACAGGAAAGGACATTGACACTTACACAAGAGATTACATTCCAAGATAATTCTATTAAAGAAAGATTGACCATCTATGTATTTCAAACAGTGAGTAGTGTGAAATCAAAAAGGGATTCCCGACCTTGACCAAACTGCGCAGCTGATCCTCGGCCATCCGCCTGGCGGTGGAGCGCGGGATGTCGCTGGAGATCTTCACTTCCTGCATGGCCTTGATGTAATACCGGAAGTTGGTGCGTGTGGAGGTCTGGGCTGGACTGATGTCCACCACCACCAGCCTCTCCACTAAACCAGCCTACAAACAGACACATAGATTGGGGTTAACACACATTTTAAATTGAGTTTTCCTATACTACAGCTTTTTTTCTGATTTCTCTTGATGGCATACTATACAATATATTTTTTTAAGATGTTTTGAAGACAAAGGCTTATATGCTATGACAGTTTGTATGATGATTTATGGCATACTATACTATGACCATTTGTATTATTATTTTATACTATAACAATTGTCATGGCCTAGTATACCAGGGCTTAACAATAAGGATTACCTGGGGAAAGTACGATGGCATGTCGGGCTTGTAAAGTGTACAGAAAGATTTGAACATATTCTGATTTTTTTTCAGAGCTGCTGATGTATGTAGCCAAGGAGTGAGCCATCTTACTTATCTCACCTCTTTTAATATCTGCACATGTGCTGTACTAATATTGTTAATAATTATACACCCTAAAAATAAAACAATTGATATGGCAGCAAGTAAAAATTGACCTTGTGCAACCCGGAACAAGGAGGAAAAGAGATGTTATAGTCGGGAAACCAATGACAAAAAGTAAACATGACAGCTAGGTGTGGCAGGAACTACAGAGGATTATAAAGTTCAGAGAGGACAGGAATGTAGAGTGAGAAAGGTCAAAAGATATCCAGAAAAATGTCTGTTAGAGTCACCATTAAATCACGGTGACATTTCCCAGCTGCTCACCTGTGTCAGAGCGGTCGTCATGGCAGTTTTTCCTCCCATGCTGTGGCCGATGAGGACGCATTTTTCAATGTGAAGCTGAGCGAGGAGGTGCTTCAAATCCTCGGCCATCGCTTCATAGTTCAGCTCCGGGCTGTGAGGGCTGTTACCGTGGTTACGGGCATCTACAGTCAGCACCTATCTGGACAAAGGACAATTAGGAGACTTGAAACAAGCCAACAGAGCAGAAACAAATAAACTTTTATGTCAGCTGTATCTGTTTTTTTTGGCTCCAGCCTCCAGCTCAGGCAAGGGCATAAACAAAGGCCTTATTGTGTAAATGAGGTGAAGAGATACTTAAAGAAAGCCAAAGAGCAGATTATTTATCAGTATTTATTACCATAGTACAGACTGCTGGAGAGTTGTATCAAATGACTGGCAGCACACTGGTTGATTGTGTACTCCCATGCCTGCTTTTGTAAGAGGGCCATTGTCAGGCTGTTGAGAACCAACTCAAACACATAAAGGGAAACTGTTTTTGGTGTAACAACAGACAAGTGTGATGTCTTCATCACTGCATTACCTTTCGACCTGTGCGCTGCACCAAGGACTTGGCTATTGAGTGGAAGTTAGATTTGCTGCCAAAAAGGCCGTGCAGAAACACCAGGGGAGTGCTCTCTCCCTTCCCATCGAAGACATCATAGGTCAAGTTGACGGGGCTGGGGAAGAAAAACATCCTTGTTGATTAGATAGAAAACAATTAATGTTGAGAATCATGTCAGGAACGGTAATAGATGTATGTTATACAATTTTGCAAACTTATGAAACTGTCATGGAGAGGTCAATAGACCCATTCAACCAGAAAGAGGTTTTGGCAACATTGTTTAGTGACTTGAACTGATTTGCTTCCACCTACTGGTACAACACAATGTAAGCATACGTGCACAATTACGTTGCTTTTTACAGGTTTACGTTTTTTTATATAGAAACAGAACATTTATTCTAATATGAAAATGTACGGTAAAAATGTCCTTGACTTCAAATGTGCCACTGTAGATGTTAACATAAGGGTATACAGGGAGAACACACAACTACATACAATATTCACATTAAAGAAGCTAGAACCATAAAACATTTGGCCAATTTGTTTGTTAAATGGCTTTAAATCTACTCCAAACAATGTTATTTTCTGTTGATCAACTAACTGATTAATCAGCTTATCGTTTTAACTCAAAAAAGGAAAACTTTACTGGCATAATTCAGTCTTTGTTGTTACTATATAATAGCCTTAGCTAAACCGATAGCCCTGCAATGAAGGTGCTAAAAGGCCTGTTTGGACGGAGATATAGATGGATGTAGCCTTAATCTCACCTTCATACCAAGAGTTGTTATTTAAATGTCTACCCCAGATGGAAATGATAGACCCACCTCTCAGTATAATACTGAAAGAAAAATATGTCATTAAGGTCATGCCAATAAAGCTATTTGATTTTAATTGAGTTGAATAACATAAATAAAATAAAATGATGCGTTTACAGTATAACGCAATACTACAGGCCTTAACTTAAAACAATTCCATTATAAACCAGTTTTAACAAAAACGGTGTAAAATTCATAAAAATGTGATCAATTAAAAGGGGGTTGTGTTACATATACACAACGACCATGTTAGCTTGGTTGACTAAACTGATAGCTTAGCTTGCAAGTAGCATAGCATACCATGGACTAAATAAACATGAAAGCAAATATAGTTTTAATTTAGCTACATAAATAAATAGGATAAAGCAGACAGCCGGAATATATATGATAATATCTCCACTGCAGGTTAATCCTCTTGCTAACCAGACGCCTGAATGTCATTTGAGTAAATAGTGTAAGTTAACGGTTTCTAAAGATAGAAAAACAAGACACGATGACAAAATACTACGATTGAATACCGGGCTGTTTTTAAAGAAACATTTGGGGTGTCATTTGCACCCAGCACCTCCTCCACACCACGCTACACGTAAGGCAGACAGAGGGCATCAGCTAGCCGGGAGCTAGCACTTACATACCTGGATGAGCTGGCTGCTCGGACCGGGAGAGCCGCACCGCTCACATCCTGCGGCTGAATGCCGAACAAACGACACGACAGCATACCCCTCTGGAACAGACGACAAAAAGCACTCATGGCAGCATATGCTCCGTTACCGAACCTCTCGACAAACAGCGTGTGCGTTAAACCATAGACTGCACAGACACGGTCAGTCACAGTTGCAGCGGAGAGTCCGTAGTGAGAGAGAGCAGAGCCGCTAGGTCCGATTGAATGGAGCTTCTCTCCGTCAACAGCTGATGCTGCGTCGTGACGTAGCACGCACAAAAGAAATGCGTGTTCTTTCAGATTTTTAATCTCTCAGTCAGGCTCCCTAAATATGACTTTATTTCTGATATTTTCCTTTTCTTTTTTATCAGTTATTTACTGATGGTTAACCATTGCTTGGAGACTGGGGTTGAGGACGAGCAATCAACTAGCGATTCAAGAGCGCACCGGAACGACGTACTCTACGAAGGACTGCGCATGCGTCAAGGGCAGTAGTGTTTGGAATATGATTTGTTTGGAGTTTTTAGTATGTCGTTTTTAAGTTTGAGCCCCCAGTTAACAGGTGACACAATGCACTTAATGTATGTATAGGATAAGATATTTTTTCTTTGCTTTATCAATATATTTTGTATTGGAAACGACCCTGGACTTCACATGTTTTCAATGTAACATGTGAAAGTGGATTTTTTCTCTTTTACATCAATATACAATTATTTTATCTTTCGTCTGAATACACTGTTTTTCTTTCAAATGTAGACCTTTATGCACTCAGCATCTTGGCAAAAAAGAATGGGAAAAGGCAGCAACAGATGAAAACATGTGCACTTGTTGAGCCACTGGGTGGCGGCACAATGGCACAAAGTTAAACACACCATCAACAACACAATGAATTCCTCACTGCCCTGTCAGTGGCTCCCACTGTGAGAACAGCTCACAGTAGATGAACAGGTCATGTATTGTTTTGAACAAACAAGTCTATGGGGAAAAAACAAGAGGTTGTTTCGATTCATCAATGTTACCTTCACGAAGCTGCTGAGTCATTTTGGAAAACGTTAAAATACCATTGGAGTACGACTAGGCCTGCTGCATTTTATATGATTTTCTACTGGATAGTTTACTGATTGCATTTGAAAACGTTTTGGATTATTTTGTATTGCTCTTATGTGTTCATGGCTCCTCTTATACAGGAACATAAAAACAACCCTTCAGTGTTTGGGTCTGGAGAGCTTGGCCTCCCCTGCTGCGTCTCCAAACACTCATCGCTATGGGAGATGAGTCTGCTGGGATAAAGCATGCTGTGAGCCGTCACCATAGTGACAGCATGAGACAGAGGGAGATCACGGTACAGACCCGACTCAGGAAGAGATTATCGGTGGATGAGTGTGCACTTTTAATCACATTAAACATTGTTTCATAACTCCAGTTTTTTATTCAACACTCCCAACTCAATGATTGTCATGCTAACTTTTTACATCAATATTGTCCAATCTCAAGGGATGCCTTTATCTAAAATGAAGATGTTTAAAGTGACAATAATAACCATATTAACTGTTTAATCACACAATGACAAATACTATAATAAAATGCATAAAGATATCCATATTAATTTCAAATTGGGAAAAGTCTATGCAGGGGAGAAGAAGGCCAGTTTTCTTTTAATATCCTCCAATATTTAAAAAAATTAATAATCCAATAGACATTGGTCGAATAAACAAAAAAAAGACAAAATGATTAAAAGACTGATGAAATACTGAACGTTTAACGTAATAATTGTCGAGATGGACGGGTCAAGACAATGTTGTTAGTGACAGTTTAAAAGTTAAGGTTGTTTTTCCATTTTACTTGAAAACGTTGAGAATTGTTATCATGCCTGCCCTTATCCCCCTGAGTACTGTGGCTTTCCTTCTTTACTGTGTTATGAAGCTGAACTTCCAAACAGTCAACGTCATGCTACACAGAGCACAGCAAATAACGTATTTGTCTTGGTTTTCAAATTGCTCCTTTTTATAGTGCCTGCATGGACACACACATTACATGAAAGTTGGTGAAACATCTGGATTTATGAAACTTCTCCTGCCATGAAGAAAGTAAACAGAGTCAAATGGAAAGTAAAATATTTTCTCAGTTTGACTTCCAACTGAAACCCTTTCTACGTGGTATAATGTATATATATATAATAGTTAAATACATATATATTGTAGAGTGATTCATTCAAGCAAGAAGGATATTGCAGTTGACCTATACCTTAACGTTCCTAAATATTTCATTAAGCATGTATTTTAATTTAATTTGACATTGTTAGGTTATTGGACAGGGATTACATTTTTCATCCATTGTTCTTGTTTAGTTGATAAAGTGCAAACTAAAACCGAATAAAAGGACATTTGATAAAGTTGCTACCATACATTATATATCAGCAGGAGCATTGCAGTGTGTTGACCCAAAGCTCTCTTGTATGGTATCAGTCAATCCAAAATACTGCTTATTTAAAATACAATGTGTTTTTTTTACTTCTGCTTCACTGACACTTCTACTTTCTCTGGTGGACTTCGCTAGTGTGTGTGTCTGTGTGACCTTTACAAAGATGTGTCTGGCCAATTTCCACCTTATTTGTTTTCATTAAAAAGACTTTTTTTTATTTATTGGGTTTCAAAAGGGTCTTAATATAAATGAATAGGCACACATTTTACATATTTATTTTTAGAAAAAGCCAGACTCTACTTAAATGGCTTATTATTGTAAAATACCATTCTCTGTATCTTGTTTTATTCACTTTTTTTCATATTCTATTCCAATTAGTCTTTATTGTAATCTTTCACAACAGCTCCAATGTATCTGTAATGTATTTACATATATATAATTACTTTGAAGACACATTAAGTCATAAAAGACAGCTCAAAGCTCCCAAATAAGAGATTTATCTATGAGGAAAATAATCTTCTCCTTCCAGGAAAAACACTTTCAAAAGCGCAGCAACATCTTACAAAACAACAACAGAACCATTTCAGTAACAGTGCTACAATAACCGTCTAAATGATTGCAAGACACAGCTGCAGAGGCCAAAACTCTGATTCTTGTTTTTGGCTCTGGTGGTGACACATATCTGATATCCCTTGAGATTAAACTCTTTCCTCTTAAAAAACTTTGACCCTGATGAAACACAGCTTGAGCCTGCATGCTCTTTCCAAATAACCATAGTGACCTGTATCCTCAGGTTAAAATTGAAGATTATAGTGTGTTTATAACACATACACAAATAAATATATGAAAGAAAGAACAAAGTAAGTTTTAATATGTAATTAATAAGAAAAAAATGTGCTCATCTTATATTTTAATCTCATATATTTTACCTGGTGTTACCAAACTGCACAGCCACATTGGTTCTGATACCTCTAAGATTTGTAAGGAAAGTACATTTGCCTAACATACAACATATTCAGTGACACATGCCAAAGGAAGGGTTTGCAAGAGATAGTTTATCTGCTTTACACAACTTTACAGTCAATAACTCATTAAGGTTAAAAAATCAGTGATAACCTGAGCTAAAACTTTCCAGAGTCTCTATCAGGTACCGGTTGGACTTTGCTGTTCAGTCATCCTCTTGTTTGTGAGAAATCTGCTACCTGTCAACTGCACCTGCACATGTTCCTGCTGGAAAGTGAAGTTGACATTCAAATGTGCTATCAATAACAAATGACGACTCAAAATGAACAATGACCTTTGTCACAACTGCTTTTTGTTTCCCTAAAATGCAACTCCAGTTCTCACTTTGTTTACTAATGTACAACATCCTCCCATTGCCTAACTTCCCATTAAAACACTTAAATGTAGGGATAACAATGATTAATTCCCTGTGTTGTGTTATCTTCCTTCTTAATTTAGAATTATATTAATGCACGCTAATCTTCATTAAAGGTACCATATGTTTTGACTACTAAGAGTGCAATTAGGCAATGATTGTATTGTTGCCTAATTTTAAATACATATATATTGTAAGAGTGATTAATTCAAGCAAGAAGGATATTGCAGTTGACCTATACCTTAACGTTCCTAAATATTTCATTAAGCATGTATTTTAATTTAATTTTACATTGTTAGGTTATTGGACAGGGATTACATTTTTCATCCATTGTTCTTGTTTAGTTGATAAAGTGCAAACTAAAACAGAATAAAAGGACATTTGCTACTACATGATATGTGTGCACACAAGAGTAAAATACACACACAAATAAAAATGTCATAAAACGAAGGTCAGAGAAGTTGAAAAAGTTGCTATCATACATTATATATCAGCAGGAGCATTGAAGTGTGTTGACCCAAAGCTCTCTTGTATGGTATCAGTCAATCCAAAATACTGCTTATTTAAAATACAATGTGTTTTTTTTACTTCTGCTTCACTGACACTTCTACTTTCTCTGGTGGACTTTGCTAGTGTGTGTCTAGACTCGGTAATTGCCATGGCTATCAGGATTGATAATCGCCTTACTGAGAGAAGAAAGGAGAAACTCGGAGCTGTTTCCGCCAACGTCTACCACGGAGGGCACTCCACCTCGCCTCCCTCATCTGAGAGATTCTTCCCTCGTCAAGCCCCACCGTCATCACAGAGGACTGCACCCCCCAGCTGATCGGAGGAACCCATGCAGCTGGGACGTGCCAAGCTGTCAGCTGAGGAGCGGCGTAGCCGTCTTCTAGAGGGGCTGTGTTTCTACTGCGGACAACGAGGTCACATGCTACCAGCCTGTCCACTAAAAGAGCAGGCTCACCAGGGAAGAGGAGGGCGCTGGTGAGCCGACTCTCTGCCTCTGGTTTCCCTTCTCGCGTCCTGACCAGCGCCCAGGTACATTTAGCTACTATAACATTAACTCAAGGGGTATTAATTGATTCAGGGGCAGATGAGAGTCTGATGGACTCGGGGTTAGCTAATGAGTTAAAAGTCAAGACCGAACTGTTGACCCAGCCTCTACAGGCCAGCGCCTTGGACGGCAGATTGCTTTTCAAGATAACTCATAAGATTGAACCCTTAGAAATTGTCATTGATAATCATAGGGAACTCCTATCCTTTCACTTGTTTAACTCAGCTCAACACCCCGTCATATTGGGTTTTCCCTGGTTGAGGAAACACAATCCAAACATTGATTGGCATTCTGGTAAGATTAAAGGGTGGGGGGAGGAAAGCACTACTGATTGTCTCAGACAGGGGGAAAAGATAGCTGTTGGAGGGGCTTCTTGGAATTGTGTAAGGACTGCGTCGCCAGACATTGACCAGAAACCTGAACCTCCAGACTTGAGATTAGTACCTACCTGCTATCATGACCGTGGGGAAGTTTTTAGCAAGGCTAAAGCCATGACTCTTCCTCCTCATAGACCTTATGATTGTGCCATTGATTTGATCCCAGGAGCTCCTATACCTAAAGGGAGACTTTACTCAATCTCTGGTCCTGAAAGAGATTCCATGAAAGAATATATAGACGCTTCGCTAAAGTCAGGGCTTATTCGTCCCTCATCCTCCCCTGCTGGGGCGGGGTTTTTCTTTGTGGGGAAAAAGGACGGTTCCCTTAGGCCCTGTATTGACTATTCCCCGTTAAACAACATCACAGTCAAGAATACATATCCTCTCCCACTCATGGTGTCAGCTTTCGAGCAGCTTCAAGATGCCAAGATCTTCACCAAATTAGATCTTAGGAATGCATATCACCTGGTCAGAATTTGCGAAGGTGATGAATGGAAGACTGGTTTCAACACCCCCACAGGCCATTATGAGTATTTAGTTATGCCTTTTGGTCTCACCAATGCTCCTGCAGTTTTTCAAGCCCTTGTCAATGACGTTTTAAGAGACTGCTTGAATCGGTTTGTTTTTGTCTACCTCGACGACATTCTGATATACTCACCCGACAAAGACTCCCACATCCATCATGTACGCCAGGTTCTCCAGCGACTTCTCAGGAATCAGTTATTTGTCAAGCCTGAAAAATGTGATTTCCATGCCACTACTGTTTCATTCCTTGGTTTCATCATATCCCCGGGTCTTATTCAAATGGATCCTGCTAAGGTTAGTGCAGTAGCCCAGTGGAAGACTCCTGACAGCCGAAAGAAGGTCCAGCAGTTTTTGGGGTTTTCTAACTTCTATTGAAGATTTATCAGAAACTTCAGCGCTATTGCACTACCACTTCATGCTCTTACATTCCCTCAGGTTCCGTTTGTGTGGTCTACTCAGGCCGAGGAGGCTTTCACTCGGCTCAAAAGTATGTTCACCTCTGCCCCCATTCTAACTGTTCCTGACCCAAGCCGTCAATTTGTGGTGGAGGTGGATGCCTCCAATTTAGGTGTAGGTGCTGTACTGTCGCAGCGGTCGGAGGAGGGCAACAAGATGCATCCCTGTGCTTTCCTCTCCAGAAAACTCTCGCCGGCTGAGCAGAACTACGATGTGGGAAACCGTGAGTTACTTGCTGTAAAAATAGCTCTGGAGGAGTGGCGGCATTGGTTAGAGGGGGCTCAGTTTCTATTCTTAGTATGTACGGATCATAAGAATCTGGAATACATAAGAAAAGCTAAACGTTTGAACTTTCGTCAGGCTAGATGGACTTTATTTTTCAACCCCTTTAATTTTACTTTGTCTTAAAGGCCGGGGTCCCAGAACATGAAGCCCGATGCCCTGTCACGTCTATTTGACCCCGAGCCTATTGCCAAAGAGCCTGAAGCCATCCTGCCACTGAACCGTGTGGTTGGAGCGGTGACTTGGCAGATAGAAACAGAGGTGAAGCAAGCTAACGGTGAGAGCCCTGCACCTAGTGGTTGCCCGCAAAATCGTCTGTTTGTGCCTATTACCATGCGTTCACAGGTGATCCATTGGGCTCACACCTTGCTGCTCACTTGCCATCCGGGGGTTAAGAAAACAATGTTTTTCATTAAGCAACGTTTCTGGTGGCCATCAATGGAGCGAGAAGTTCGGGAGTATGTGGGGGCATGCCCTGTCTGTGCCCGGAATAAAACATCCTCCAGGGCGCCGATGGGGCTTCTCCGGCCACTCCCTATTCCCAGCCGGCCGTGGTCTGAGATCTCTGTGGACTTCGTCACAGGTTTACCGGAGTCTAAAGGTAACACCACCATACTCACGGTGGTGGACCGTTTCTCGAAGATGGTACATTTTATTGCCTTGCCCAAGCTTCCATCAGCCAAAGAGACGGCTGAAGTAATGATGAGTAATGTTTTTCGTGTTCATGGTTTTCCAAAAGACATTGTTTCAGACAGAGGACCACAGTTCATATCGCGGTTCTGGGAGGAGTTCTGTAACCTGATCGGAGCCACAGTCAGCCTCTACCCAGTCCCGATACCATCCAGAGTCCAATGGCCAAACAGAACGCCTGAACCAGGAGTTGGAGACGTGCCTTCGTTGTTTGGTCGCTCAGAACCCTTCCTCCTGGAGCAGATGCCTTACCTGGGTTGAATATGCCCGCAACTCGCTTCCCACCGCTGCTACCGGGTTAACCCCTTTCAAATGTGCCTATGGCTACCAGCCACCTGTGTTCCCGGAGACTGAGAAGGAGGTCACGGTTACCTCTGCCCACGCCCTGGTGAGGCGTTGTCGCCGCATCTGGAGTGCCGCTCGCAAAGTACTTATGAGAAACTCTGAGCGAATGAAAAAGGCAGCAGATCAGAGGCGCCGACCAGCTCCCGTGTACAAGCCTGGCCAGAAGGTCTGGCTCTCGACGAAGGATCTTCCTCTTCACGTCGTCTCCCGAAAACTTGCACCTAGGTTTGTAGGTCAGTTTCCTGTGACAAAGGTTATTAATCCTGTGTCTGTCCGTTTGCGTCTTCCCAGGTCCCTGAGAGTCCACCCAACTTTTCATGTGGGAAGACTGAAACCAGTGAAAGAAAGTGTATTGGTCCCCG